>NW_026250682.1:0-38059 GCF_024244095.1 Nematocida homosporus | reverse complement strand
GAGTTGGGGTGGTAGGGGTATTTGGTGAAGGCGGGGTGTTGTTGTTAGGGGGTGAGTCAATATCAAAGTCGGCTTCGGCAGAGTATGGAGGAGTTGGTGATAGAGTTGCGGTGGTAGGGATAGATGTGGGTGTAAGTTGGAGATAGATTTGGTTGGGGAAGAGAAGCATTTGATAGAGGTGTTCGGCTTTGATGTGGTAGTCGGTGGGAAGGGTGTGGTTGCAGGACCTTCTTTCGGTGATTTGTTGGGGTGTAAGAACGATTTTATCGTCTGGTTCAAAAAGAAGATTGAGTGGGAGGTGGCTGGCAGTTAGGAAGTCTATTTCGGGCTTCTTTTTGTCTTTGTTGTTAGATGTGTCGGCTGGTGAGGGCTTCTTTCGCTTCTGAACTTTCCAGTGGGCGGGTCCGGCCCAGCCTTTAAAGTAGCCAAAAGGCGAAATGCTTAGACGCAGCTCGGCTCTAGAGAGTGTGGTTGAGGAAGACTGAGCGAGATCGGGGTTGTCTTGAGTTTGTGTTTGAGTGGGATGGGGATAGTCATTGAATTCGGGTGGATCATCAGGTGAGAGTTCGGCTGGGAAGTCATCAAGATCGGGTGGAGGTATGTGGGGCATGGGTTCATTGTCGTAGCTGATTTGGTAGGCGTAGGTGGGAATGGCTAAGTCGTCTAAAGATTTATCGGGTGTAAACTGGGCAAACATGGGACTAATGGACTTAGGCGGTTGGTTAAGAAGGTGGGTAGGGGCGAAAGGAATGTGCTCGGGTGCTGGAATTGGCTGGGGAGTAACAAGACTAATGCCTGTGCTATCACTCCAACAAAGAAGATTAAGAAGAAGTCCGCGTGTATCTCCTTCTTTTGATTCTCTGGAGAGATACTCAAGAATTTCGCTATCTGGAGAGACGGTCTTTTTGGGTAGTGAGATAGCTTCTGGGTTAGGCTCAATGGTCGGATGGCGTTTTTCGCGAAATTTAGGCTTTTCAGGTTCTTTGGTGCGGCCAATTGACTCCATTAGCCGATCGGCCTCATCAACAACACTATCGACTCTAGTGCTGTAAACACGAACACAGCCATCTAAAACAATGCTGGCGTGCTGGAAGTTAGTGCTTTGAGTTGTATCTTCTTTAAACCGGTCGATATTAGAAAACTCATCAATCAGAGTGGACTGCCACGTGTTCTTGGCGTTGATTTTGGCATCGGTCGACTCTTTAAGTAGTTCAGCAATGTCTCTTTCCTTCATACCAAGTAAATTAGTGAAATAAAATGGGGTGATAATAATCGTGGTTTGTAGTCTAGTAGTGGCTGTAGTGTCTTGATATTGGCTGGAGGATGTTTAATTTAACGTATTATATGTTGATTGGGTGTAAACTTAGCAAATATGCTATCTTGGGAGATTAGTATTTTACTTTTGTTCTTTTGGGTTATATGAATACAATCATTGGATATTATCTCTAGCTGGGTATCTGAAAAAGATGATTCCGAAGGAGGAGGCCCAGCGGCCAAAGGAGGAGGTAGGAGAGTCGCGGAAGGCGTTAAAAGAGTGCGGGGAGAACAAAGAGAACGGTTTCAGCGGGTCCGTAACTAGCTATGAAAATGCCGAGGGAGTTAAAGTCTTCAAAATCGTGAATCTGGTGGAGATTGCTAAGAAAGAGCCCGATGAGCTAGTGGATTTAGTACAGGTGACCTCGCTTAATCGGGGTCAGAAGAAGGCTGTTCGCAAGGATAGTGGTGCTAGTGACAATGTGGAGGCTCAGACGGATGGGGCATACCAGCATTGTTTGGTGTGTAACGCTGTCCTTTCTGAGAACTGTTTTAGTATCTTCTGCTCCCAGTGCTTGATTATTGAAAGTTTAGATTAGATTGAGTTGGTAGTGGGTTATGTTATGTTGGGTTATGTTGGTAGTGGGTTATGTTGGTAGTGGGTTATGTTGGTGGTGGGTTGAGTTGAGTTGAGTTAGTAGTGGGTTGTGTTTCGTTAAATTAGGAAAAGGAATAAGCTGACTTAGGACAATGGTGCGATTTGTAACAACTATGCCCAACTTAATACCAGTCCAGTGAGTAGATAAAGAAAGTCTGGATAGACTGTTTGGGACGATGGTATTGTGCTAGATTTGGGCTAGACATGTGCGGTAGAGACTAGTAAGTGTCTGTGTATAATCAATAATCGGATAAAGAACCGCATTATATAGTTACAGCCCTTTTCGACTATGTATTGGGTTAGTATTGGGTTAGTGGGAATAAAGAGTGCTAATTTGTGATGAATTAGATTGTGTTGGTATTGGGTTGGGTTGAATTGTTGTTATGATTATTTAGATTGAGGTAGTAGTGAGGTAGTAGTGAGATAGTAGTGAGTTATGTGGGTAGTTTTGAGTTGTGGTAGTTTTGGGTTAGTGGCACCTTTCGGATATTTTTTGTACTCGACTTGAAAAGTGATCCTAGATTTAGGAGATCTGTGATTGAGTTAGAGTATTTACCCCAAAAACATTTTGAGATAGCACATGCTTAAGAATAGACAGGTATTAATGGCTAGTTGTGTGCTTGGGGCGGGTATAGCTGCGGTGGGTCTGGGGTGGTATTTTATATTTTCGGGTGGTATTAATGCTAGGGCAAATGAGATACCTGAAACTTGTGAATTAATGGCACATGAGCATATAGGCCCAAAACCATGCGAAGCAAGTATTATCTCTAGTGAGTTAACTAAAAACAAAAACGATGATCTATCCAAAGAGAAATACGAGGACAGGCGTACCGAAACAAAAGACGTGTTAGATGATGATGATAGAAAGCCGCCCGGTTCTGGGTCAATCGCAGCTCCAAAAACAGACAAAAGCCAGGGACAATCAAATTATCAACCAGAGAAAGAAGAAGATAAGAAGCCAAACAATGAGGAAAAAGAAGAAGTCAATGCTTGTTCCAAGCCTAACCAAGCGGGGAAGGACGAAACTGACGAGGGTTTCAATTCAATTGGGTATGAGGTGACCGATGATCCAAATGAACCAGTCTCACTTGATAAGTCTTATCTCGAACCCATATCAGAGTCCGAGCCCTTTACTAAGCCCTATGGCAGAACTACCCCCAACACCAGCCCATTGCCCAAACGCAAACATAAACCCGGTCCTATTCCAATACCAAGATCAAAAGAAAAACCACTTGATAACGCAGTCCTCCCCCCTAAGCCCACACCTAGTCCAGATGATAACGCTCTTTCCCCCCAAAATCCCAATACTAAACCTGCGATAGAGCCCACTTTCCCTCCTACTTTCATATCTAACCCATTTACTGACGAATCCTCTTCACAACCGCGTCAACGTAAATCCAAACCCAATGATGCATTGACTAAGTAAAAATGGGATTAGTTTGAATTATCTTTATTATGACTAAATGGGAAATTTTGGTTTTTATTAGGCTTCTTTTTGAGAAAGTTTTCCTTTTATGGAAGGTTTTAGGTTTTTGGAATGTTCAGCTTTATTTTTGTCCTTACTTGTTAACCCTTGATAACTAATATGTGGAAGATTGATGGCAATTGTTCAAGGACATCGAGCCGATATGATACATATAGTCAACTGTCTTATTCACCGATGGGGTTAGTGCTGAGAAGAGATAAGCGATGGGTTAGTGTTGGTTTAGTATTGGGTTTGCTTTTGGGTTATGTAATGACTGCCGATGTAGTTCAAGAAGGATACATGTTTAGTAATTTAGATCCGTGTAAATATGATACTATCCAACAACCTAACAATTTAATGAAGGTGGCTTTGGCCGCTTATCCAGTTAACATGGAGATGAGTAGTGGTGGGTTGATTGAAATAATCGTTGGGTTGGATAAGGCTGCTCAGTCGGGGTCTGTTGTTCAACCCATGGCCTGTTTAAAGCAGATGTTGCTTCTTCTACTGTGTTCAAACAACTTAGAATATGCTAGCGATGATTTGAAGAAACTTATGCGTGATGTGGCCCAGGCCAATGTTCATTTTGAGGAGGACAGTATTCGAATGCTTTTCCATCTTAACAAGCAAACAGGGCTTTTCTTTGAAGAAATCTTAACCGGTCTGCTGGGAATTTTGAAGTACCAGTTTAAAGAGCCGTGTTTCCAGAAGGCAGTTGAACTCACTAATGCATTTAAGACACTTCCGCCAACACAAACTGAAATCAATCACCGGATACGTCTAGCACACAGTCAAGGCTTTGTGACTAGGAAGGTCCCGCCTTATATACCGCAACCCAGCATCACTCCCACTCTACTTAATGTACAGAAGCTATGGGAGTATTTAGCACAACCCGGTTTAATCCGCCTTGCTATCAAATATAAGGGCGAGATGAATATGCTGAAGAAAATAGTATATCACGTGTTAGCCACCATGCCGGCTTTTGAGAAACCAATCTGGCCCTTTGCAGGCATGGCTGAACTCGAGTCAAACACCTCGACCCCACTAACCCATATCATCGGGGGGATTATACACTACAACTCGCTCTCTCCATTGCCTACTAGGAAAGACAAACACCATCACTTTAGTATTGATATGGTGCTTGGTATACATGAAAATGAAATTACCGACAAGCCCCGGGAGTGTATAGATCTAATCTGCTTTCTTTTGAATTGTGAACACCGAAATTCGCTGCTTCATACTCTAAAAGTGAACAAAAGTCTTCTGGCGGGACAGGCTCGGTATATAGAAATCAACCAAGTTCCTTATATAAGCATGGAATTCTACTTGCAGGTCTGCACTCAGACAGATGTTCTAACAATAAGCAATCTGCTAAAATCGTATTTGGATGATCTGCAGTCTTTCTTAGACCAAGCAAGAATTAACACAATTATCCGTGAGATGCGATTAAGAAGCCAAAGTAGGCCACCAAGATATCTCTCTTATGAAGAACAGATTTTCGAAATTGATAAGATTAGTTTGAAAGGAAAGCCGTCGGAAGCCTCACCGTTAACTCAAGTAACCCACGCAGACGTTATCACTGTATTGAAGGCTTTGGCTCAGACAAGTCATTGGGTGCGCTACTTCCAAGACGACTTTGTTCATATGAATGCCGATTGGATCGATTATACTCATAATGTGTGCTATACGTTTCGCACATCTCCGATACACTCGCTTGCTAGCTCTATTGGGCTGGTTAGTCCGTTATTAGTATCCAACAAGACCGAATCAGCCCGTGCAATTCTCATTGAGTTAATACAACAAACGGAGTTTCAATCACGGCACGTTCAGACCGTAACTGCCCGCACTAATCTACCATCGGGTAAGCTTGTAGTGAAAGCAGTCACTTTTTTAGGGTCCGCGCCAATTAATAGTAGTATATCTGTAGAGTTTGATCTTTCGCCCACCCTAGGTATAACTGAGTACATTGAAATTGTTGGATATTTATTAGCTTATCTTGATAAATGCCGATCTAGCCGGTTAATTGCTCGTGTTGATCTGAAGATCAACGAGGCACGCCAAATCATTATTGCGTTCTACGGTCCCCGGGATTTTGTCAATGAGGGCATGTACACCTTCTTTATGCAGTACTTTAAAATGGCAGCAAAAACTCCAATCGCTGATAAAGTTAGTTTAATAGACACAAAGAAAGCGGCTACTCTATACTTCACCAAAGAATTTATAACCTCTACCAGCTCACTGCGTTCCTTCACAATGCTCCAGCGAACCCGACGAGAGGCCATTTCGCCCCAGTTGTGTCTGGACCATCTGGCCACTATAAATTATCTCCAGCCACGTCTTATCCAACCCTGTCGAATACAAATACTTGTTTATAATACCAAGTTAAATCCCGCCGTTGAAGAGGTTCTGAAAACGAGCCTAGCTGAGCCAGCCGCTGCTATTCAGACACAAGATAGCGGTAAGCCGGCTGATGTCTCCCCAAACACCGCGGCCTGGTGCCAAGTGTGGTCGTGTTCTCCTACTGGCGAACAGCTCTTTCGGCAGTTTTTCCTTACTAAGCTGCTGGTTCATCTACTTGAGCATTTAACTGCTACCTCGAACTGCCCAGATGTTCAGAGTATAAAGTTTGATGCCGATGTAGTCAATCAAACGATTCTTTTCGGTTTTATCAGTGATAAAAAGAACAAGTCTGCACAGAACAGACTCAGTAGCATAACCAAGTCGCTGTGCAACAATGCGCTTGCCATTCTTAAAACATTAACAGTTCAACAGTTCGAAGCGTATAAACGGGATATTCTATTTAATGCCCCGTTCTTGGAACTAAGTAAGCTTCAAACTCCGATCCAACTCATCAGGCATTGGGAGCACTATTGGAATGATCCTTTGTTTGTTGAACAACTGCACGAGCTAGGCCGTTGTGTCACGCTTGCTGAGCTCTGTCAGTTCATTACTCATAATCCGTTTAACTTCCATCAAGAACCATTTGTTGCTTGCCCTATCACTTTATTAGATAAGGATGTAGATGCCGATGCTACTTACCAGATGGACTCCAATAATATTCAGGCAAGCTCTACAGCTGCCAGACCTTCCGTTATACAGAGCCATCCAAGAAGACAGTCATCCAACGACACCACTTCGAACAACACGCCTTTAAAAAGAGCTAAACCCTCTTGATTTGGCCCTCTCTAATTAAGGCAGCATCTATCTAACCTACATTATCTCTTATCAAAAACAGCTGCCTAATAAACAACAATTGGCCGATTTATAACCCAATAATACTAACCCAATACTAACCCAATCATTTGCTTGCGGTTAAATGAGATTTTGATAACTCGTCGTACTAATCTATGCACACTAAAGCGGTTAAAGCTAGCCTAGACCAAGTACTTAGTGGCCACCCAAAATCTCTATTCTTTAAACAGCTCTGTGGAGTCGGATTGGTGCTTGTCGTTGGGTTGTTTTCTTTTATCGACGCTGGCGGCCGACGATCGACTAAACAGCCAGTACGAAAAGGCTCATTAGCAAGTTCTAGTCGCTCAACAGCCACCCAGACCTCTAGCTCCCAGGAACACATAACGGCCTTGCGAGCCCGAATTAAAGATATGAACCATGTGCCACTTGATAAGGCATTAGATAACATTCCCACGGACGATGGCAATGACAATAGTGCCACAAGAGAGGAGTACAAACAGGAGCTGGCCACAAAGATAATCATAGTGAATGGGACCACGAACGACATTGTATGGAACTCCTTGTTAGTAAAGCTTAGTTTGCTAAAGGGACTAACCTGCCACGGGTTAGTGATATTTGGGGCAGCTCAACAACCACCCAATCTTAACCAAACCAATAGAATTTCAGTTGTGTTTTTAAAAAACCTCCTAGCTACTATCACAAGTAATCTGTTGATGGTATATAACATCAAGTATAGTCCGCAGGAGATTGCGGCGGCAGCAGCCGAGCCAGACCCTCAGCAGGGCTGGCTGACCATCGCCTCGGTTGATATAGTCCTGAATGGCTGCAACCAAGCAGTTGCTGAGACTATTGCCAAGAGTTGGGCCCGTTGTCCTGTGACGAGTATTTATACGAAGCACTGCGACCTTCAGGACTTCAGCTGGTTGCTAGGGATAGAGTTGCTTGACCACTTCTCTTTGTCGATTATCAAATGCCAAAGTTCTATGGGCCCACTAACTATTGACTTGAATCTTTTACGCCTTCTTTTTGCCGACACCATCAGTTGTGTTCTTTCATACCTTCCTCCGAATGTTAGGTTAGTTTCTCTGCCCTTCCAACCCGCCACTACCTCAACTCGAACCTGGCAGCGCTCTAACGACAGTTTGCTTGATATAGATCTTGATTGGGAGGCCTTTACGCGACTTTGTGAGATGACCTGTCAAGTGCCTTTGAAAATTCGCCACCTCTATCTCAATCCCCGGAAGCCTCAACTACTGACCCAAATCAAGGACACATACAGGCGGTACAAACAAACCCAGGATCCGTCGCGACCGCGTTCTAACCCAATTACCGTGGATGTGCTATACGTCTCTCTACCCTCTGAAACTCCTTGTTTGCACAGCGACTGTGTTCGGGCTGCCTTTATTGGCCTCAAGGCATATATGCCGTCTATCCAGAACTATAGTATTTTCTACGCGCCCACTGTTCATCCCAATAACCGTCTTCTTACAACTCTAGCATTTCTGTATAGTATTTCTACGCCCGCCGAAGCTATGGTGGAAACAGACTTCCCAGTCGAATGCATCAAGCAGCACCCGATTCGAAAGGAAAAGCAAGAGGTAGCCCAGCCCAAAACCATCGATCTTAGTATATTTATTCGCGATCCCAATTACTTCAAGCAACTACATAGCCACGTTGCCATCTGGTGTAGCTGTATTCACTATCAAGAGCTAACTATCCAAGGCACTGCCACAACATTAGACGCCAAGGTGAAAGCGCAAGAGGGCCTTGCTCTCTTCCTACTACTCCAAAACTTCGGCAATCTTCAAGCCGATCGACTAACCATTAAAGATGTATGCTTCCATGCGCCAAAAAAGCCCCAAACAACGGCTACGTCAACATTCGACTGGATGAAGCGCTTTAAAAAGAACTACGCACAGCAGCCGCTCGACGACAACCTTCTCTTTAAGCGGGTGACTACTTTACGGCACTTAACTCTAGCAAACGTTGACGAAGCCATAGTCTGCTACATTTTGAAGGTTTATGTCTTCCACAAAGGCGTTGTAGTGGAACTTCAAAACTGCCGCTTTACCAGTTTAGCCACTCTCACCCAAGCAGTCAACTTGTTGCCGCAAAACCGGATTAAAGAGCTTTGGGCGATCGACTGCCAGCTAGGAAAGATTGAGTCAAGTTTAATCGCTCGACAAATAGTTCGCAAGTTGTACATAAGCTATGGACACGCCCACTCTTCAGGCCCAAATACTAGCCCAATCCGGCCTGAGTTAAAACCCCTTTACACCAAGGACATGCCGCTAGTTTTATCTCTCCGGGACTACCATGCTCACCAGAAAACTCGAGAGCTGCAGCAGGCCATTGACCGGGCCTCAACTATAGCTCTAGAAGTTGCATCACTGGCAGAGTTATCTGAAAAAGGCAGCGCCACGTCGCAAGACCAAGCACTTGTTCAGCATCCGGTCTGGAAGTCTATATTCAATGGTAACAACACTTCTCGTACAGCCCAGCAACTTATTAAAAGCATTGTCAGCAGTGTTCAGCTCTTTTCTCAGGCGGGCAAATTGGTGCTATCTACCTCGAGCGCTGTTAGTGATGAAGATCTTCAAACTGTCCAAACACAGCTGAATGAATTAGAGACTCTTCATCTGCCTTTGCAGAGCATTGAAGTCCGCTGCCGTCGAAAAGGAAGTGTAGAGACGGTTGATGTTTTTCGGGCAAATGCGCCTCTGGTTCACCCCCAAAGAAAGGCCTCCATAAGTACATCTACCACATGAACAAATTGTATCAGTCAATAAATTAGCTATACAGATTGAGTTAGTATTTAGTTAGTATTTAGTTAGTATTGAGTTGGGTTAAGTGGCGTGGTGTGCTTAGTATTGAGTTGGGTTAAGTGGTGTGGTGTGCTTAGTATTGAGTTTGGTTAAGTGGTGTGGTGTAGTGTAGTGTGATTTGGAGTTGAGTTACGTTAAACTAAGTTGAGTGAAATTAAATCAAATTGATATTGGAGCGGCCGTGTTTATTGTTAGATGACTTTAAGCTGTCATTGCTGGTTAGGCCAAGAATTCTTATCATTCCAGTCTAAACAGCATAATTTTAGAATAAGTTAATCTTCTATTAATTATCAGTAATGTGAAAAATTGAAATGATTTATTCAAAAATTACTGATTAAATGTGTTATAAAGATAGCCAAAATTGGTAAAAACATGAAAGGAAAAACACTAACTGTTACGACTGTGAGCTTTTTGTGCCTTGGCATGACATTAGGCCTTATTTATATACTCTGCAGAAGAAGTCAGACTTATAACCCAAACATTCAGTGCCAGACTGTAGTTGAGGTCGTTGAATGTGCTTTCCCAACGACAGTGTCTTCCAGCAGCCCGCAATGCAAAACAAATGAAGATAGTATAGACGAGTCTTGTCCCAATACTAACCCTCTACCAACCCCAGATGAGCAAGAAGAAGAAGGTCTTTGTAGCGAAGAGATCCATTCTAACGTGAGTAATGATAGCAAAACTAGAATATTGCCACCAAAATTCAGTCTTCTCAGCTACCGCTGTTTAGGCTGCAGTAAAGCTCTATCTAATAAGATTACTACTAAATCAGATCCCAGTTCTGCCATGACCGAGATCGCTAAAAACCTCAAGACACTTTGGGATGCTCCGCAGCAAACTGCAATGAAGAATCAGGACTTCTATGAACAAGCAGAAAGCCTCATCGGCACATACGTAGAGACAACGCCCATTCTTGAGCAATCTATTTTTGAAAATATTGAGCTGAAAGATAACACCGGGGTGTCACCCAATACTAACTCAACTCACAATACTAACCTAAATGGAAGTAAGCTGCACCAGCGCATCGAATGTCTCTGGAACGCTGACCCGTGTGAGTTGGAAGATGGCTGGGGTTCTCTTTCACGCACTTCTGAGCAGAAGCAAGACCCTCCATTGTCGCGAGACGAACTGCTAGTTTTGGAGGCCGTCACTCTATGTCGACTAGCTAATGAGTATGGCAAAAGTATTAAGGACGAAATGTCTTTCTTAGATCAAACGCTTCAATGCATTATTACCGAATCTCCATCCACATATTCTCCTGACAAAACAATTCTGCCCCTATCTCAATTCCTAAACAAACATCTTAGCATTTTCGAGACGCAATCAGCCAGCATCTTTTTGACGTACAAGGTCCTGATTCAAAAGCTGCTTGAGGCTAGCCAAGGAACCAGAATACTATCGGATCGGTTTTCTTTCAACCCAGACCCGAACGCGTCTCAACCCCACCCAATTGATCCGACTCCAATCCGGTTTACGGCCACGCCAATACAACAGCCATATGATAAACCGTGTGATGCGTGCTTTAACAACCCGGGTTTTACATATCCAGTCCACAAAGACCCGAAAACGTTTATCGAGGACTTTCTGATGAGGCTGGGCGCAAGTACCATAAGGAACACGCCAACCCCGGACAATTCTATTGTTTTGAGCGGCGCGGATGCGCTGGGCCACCAACTGACTTGTGCGATTAAATGGCCCGCAACAGCCATACCATCAACGCCAGAAGAATGGGCTGTTATCCTAGCCGCGCTCTGCTGCGTTCAGATAAAAACAACAACCCTAACGGCCACCCCTATTAATGCACCCGCTAAAAGCTTATCTGACCAATTTAAGATTCGCAAAAACAGTGTGATTGCCAAAGCTCTAGATAAGCTGGGGGTTAACCTTTTATTTCTGTCCAACTCAGATATTACTCTTCATTTGATCCACAACTTTGCTAGGTTGTTTTATCTAAAGATTGAGCAGGCCATGGTAGAGGGTGTGTTATTAAAGGACACCGCCGCATCTTTAAAGAATATAGTGGCCAAGGGTATTATGCAAACGGTGGAGAACAGCATACAGTTGAAGCGTCTGCGCAACAACAGAGCCCTATCCCGTGTCTACGGGCTTTTTTATACCAACAATGGTGTTTGTACTAACCGGTCAATGGATTATTTATGCTCTTTGAAACAACACGAGATCGAGAGGGTGGTGAAGCGGGCTTATCAGACAAAAGATGTCTTTCTTTCGCTTACCCAAGCCGAGCGCCCCACAGCCAAAGATGATGTACGTGCTCTGAAGCTCTTTTTGCTTTTTGATTATTACCCAGATCTGGTGCAGAGTATTCGAAAGTTGAAACAAACTATGAGAAGTTCCAGCACAGAGAGCGGTTTAGATGCACAAACAAAAGAAGGTTTCAGCAGCTCCTGTATGCGTTCTTTGAGCTCGTCGAGTTTGAATTCAAGTGTTTCGAGTCTCAACGGGCTTGGCAATGCTCGGTCCCGCCCGCCCGTCACTTATTATGGCCCCCTTCATCGCTCCCAATCCCTGAAGCAATCTCTGAAGCAAACCCAGGAGCAAGCCATGCATCTATACAAAATAGAGATCTCAGACCTGACTAGGATAATTAGGAGATATCTTGATGATAACGCTCACTTCTTCAATATTATGGTGTGGCAAGAGTTGAGTCTGTTCATGGATGAGCAGCCCTGCTTAGGTTGGTTGATTGATGGTCCGAATGCTTACTCCAAGATACTAGCAGCCCAATCCGATACCGAGGCATGCGCTATTATGAAATAAACAAGTTTGGTTTAGTATGATTTGGGTTAGTATGGTTTAGTATGGTTTAGGATTGGGTTGGGTTGATTGATTGATTGATTGAATTTGATGCGGGTGGTGTGCAGTAACGGCTAATATACANGGGGTTGGGGTTGGGAGGGGTTCATTTTCTGGGAAAGTTAGGAATGGTGTCGGCTAGTGGGTCTCGTCAAACTTCTGGCGGGATATGAAGTCGTCGTTCGTATTAGAGTCCTCGCCTGTGTATTGCGATCCTACGAAGATTTTGGTGATATTGCCGGGCGGGCCTGGTTGACTATTGCCTTGCGCTACCTCTTGGGCGTAAGCTTTGCATTTGGCAGTATCGCTGTTATACTCAAGAACTTTGGCGTCGACCTTCTTTTGGAGAATTGTTAGCCGGTTTGTCTGGTTTGTGGCTTCTGCCAGGACACGATGAATATTGGCGGCTAGGTTGGGTACCACGTTGGCAAGGTTTGGTACGGTGTCATTACGGCTCTGGATGGGTGTTTTGTTGGGAGAAAGATTAGCTTGGAAAAAGGCCTGGGCGGCTTGAGGATCTTGCAGCGTGGTGGGGCTGGGATGCGAAAAGCTGGGCATGTCTAGTGCAAAGTCAGTGGCATTGAGTTGTTGGCGTTTGTACTTAGTGCTGATCGCAGAGTATGTATTTTGAAGGTTGTCGCGTATAGAGTCAACCGCATTGTTGATGATGTCGGTTTGTTGGGTAATGTCGTGGATTTGGGAGTCGGCTTGCTGTCCTAGAGCTGCTTCATCTTCTTCGGCTTGCTGGCAGATTTGTTTGGTGGTGACGGTGTCGATGTTTTGGTATTCCTTGGCAGCTTGAGCATTGAGGTCGGTTTGGTGCTTTACTTGGGCGGCGATTTCGTCGGCGGCGGCAGAGCAGTTATGGAACTTGGTGGTTTCTTTATCTAGATCTTGTTTGGTTTGGTCGTTGTTCTTGGCGGCTTCGAGGTAGTTGTTGTAGAGTTGGTACAATTCATCGACTGTTGGATTTAGGTTGCTTTGCGGGTTTTGGATGAAGTTTTGGAATTGCTTGGATAACTGGCTGGGGTTAGCTGAGTAATCGTGGAGAATTGTGGTGAGCACCAAAGGAGAAGCAGCAGTGCTGTTGAGGACGGGCAGATAACCTTCGATGGTGGCGTTAAGAAGATGGTAGGTGTTGTGGAGAGCGTTGAGATCGTCTACCTGCCTTTTTAATGTTGAGTTTAGGGTTAGCAAGTCCTGCTGAATGGCTATTTGCTCGTTGTTGTTGGCTTTAATCTGGTCTTGAACATTGGTGAGGTTAGCAGTAAGGCTTTTCAGCTCATCATTGGCTTTGTGTAAATCGGCAATAGCTTTTGCAGTAACAGAGTTTAGCTCTTTGTTCTGTTTGTCTGCATCTTGAAGTTGGGCCGTTTGCTGGGTTATGTCGTTTTGAGCCTGAGCAGCATGGGCATGTAGATCTGCGGTGTGCTGGGTGTGTTCGTTTTGAATGGCTTTCTGCTTGTTAATGGCCTTCTTCTGCTGGAGTAGAGTTTGGTGAATCTGGACATCATCTTTTGTGCTCTCAATAGTGCTGTTAAGGTTTCTTTGGATGGCCTGGAGTTGCACATTCTGTTCAACGAGCTTTTTGTGCTGTTCTTGGTGGTTGGTGAGGAGCTGCTTGATGTAGCCAATGGTAGTGTTGTAGACATAGGGTGAAAAGTTGTTGCGGTCTTGGGGTATAGCGGTTTTGGGGGCTGAGGTCGGCGATGTATTATTGCACGTGAGGGTGGCCTTTTGTTTGAGGGCTTGATTACTATCCCTGATAAGAGTCTGCAAGAGCATGAAGTGTTTGGACCTTTCCTCAGGTGATTCAATCTTTAGAATCTCCTGGAGAAGTTTATTGATGTTACTTGTGATCGTTGAAGAAGCAGAGGGGTTGGAAGGGGGATCAGCTGCACGGGGTTGGCGGGCGGATCTGGGGTGGCTGGAAAGACTGGTGGCAAGAATGTCGTTTGAGTTGAAGGCTGCGATGTATTGGATGAGCTTTTTGTTGGTGAGCTGTAGATTTTGTTCTTCCTGGACAAGGCCGTGAGCTATTTGAAGTAACTGTTCTTTGATTATTGAGTTAGCCTTTGGGTCTTGGTGGTCACGAAGGGAGTGGATTTGGTTGATCGTGTCCAGAGCTGGTTTCTTGATCCGGGCAATATGTCTGTTGAGGGTATTGTAATAGAGGGTGGTTAGTGTAGTAATTTGCTTGGTGGCAAGGATGTAGATAAGTCCCTGGCCGTGGTTCTTAAGTAGATCGGAGGAGAGATCAAGACTGCGCAGCTGGGTCGTGCGACTCAGAACGGACTGGGCCGTGGCGGAATGAGGGTCTGGGAAGGGATTGTAGAAGAGAGTTGGTTGGGCGAGGTTGAAGGTGTGGATGTTTTGTAAGACGGTCGCAATCTTGAGGAGAATAGATGACAATTGGGTCTGCTGGCTTGAAGTGAAAGAGTTGGTGTGGGAAAGAAGGGTTGCCAAAGTACTAATTGTTTGCTGGGTTTCTATTGCGGCTGCGGTTTCTAAAGCCTGGTTGTATTTTTTGGTTTGTTCGCTGGCCCATGGGCTGATGACAGTCTCTAGATATTCGGTGAG
This sequence comes from Nematocida homosporus, assembly GCF_024244095.1. NCBI lineage: Eukaryota > Fungi > Microsporidia > Nematocida > Nematocida homosporus. The sequence continues at coordinate 23,274 of NW_026250682.1, read as the reverse complement.
GTAGTTTTCTATTGGAGAAAAAAGGCTGTTGTCTAGCACTTGGGTTTGGGTTATATATTGAGCAATAAAGTTGTGAAGTTGGTTTGAAAGAGCGGCAACGGCCTTTTGTGTTTTGAGAATGTCCTGTTGCTTGGTTTGCAAATGCTGAGCGATGTAGCGATTGATACTAAGGACTGCCTGTTCTGAAGCAGAAGATAGAAGCGCTGGCTGGGCGGGGAGCGGAGTCTCGCTGCTGAGTGGATTGGCTTGCAGAAGGGGTGAGTTGGTATCTGCTAGTGTCGAAGCTATGCCTATCTGGCTGGCGGATAGATGTTGCGGGTGGGATAAGTCCTTGATGTTGTCTGAAGTGAGTCCTTGCTGGTGGTTTGGAGTTGTGACGTTCATAACGGTAACAAACGGTGCAATAATCTGAGCTACAAGTTTAATAATGTTCATGGTTGGTGTCGGGTTATGGCTTGCTGAGTATTTATATATATTGTTGCAGTGATTGGATCTTTGGATTGAAATCATTTTGTATTCAGTTGAGAAGGTGCTGTTAGTGTTTGATTTAGTTTGTGTTGGGTTGGATTGTGTTGGTATTGGGATGGGTTGGGATGGGTTGGGTTGGGTTTGATTTATTGATTGTGCGGTGGCATTGGGTTAGGTTGGGTTGGTGTTGTAAGTTAACTTATCAACTCAATCTGTACAAATAATTCAATTGACAATAACTTTTATTTAATGATAGTCCAGATAAGAAACAAGTTGTTAGATAGGTATATATGGTTTATTGGTGTGTTGATGTTGGTCGGAGCCACGTGGTGTTTCAATCAAGACGAGCTGGTGAACGGATCAGTGGAAAACCCAACCCAGTCAGAGCCTGATGAAAGTGAGCAGGTGTCAACTGGGTATGCTACTATAGCCCAAGACGAGTTGAGAAGAGACTGGGAAGCTTGTCAACTACTCCCAATTGTTGAAGGAGCACTTCAAAGATCAACCCAATCTTGGTCACCAATGCCGCGTGTGGCCATAGAGTGCATTTGGATCGCGCCTGAATGCTTCCGGTACACCCACCCCATGGGAACTTATCAAATTTGTGTTGCTGAAATAAAGGTATCGCACCGATTGGCTGACAAAGTTGAGGTCAAGGACTGCTATCTGATCCGGGTGCTGGTAAAGGGCGATTTGTCGCGCCCATCTCATTCCATCCACCGCGAATTTATTAAGCAAATAAACGAGATCACAACCACATACCAAACCAGAACAATTCATTTTCTGTTTGAGTGGTGTAATGAGAGGATAAAAGATCAGCCGTCGTATGAGTATTTGGATATAAAATGGTATAACCAACAGCTGGCCAAGGCCCGAGTTGATTTAGACCGATCTTTTGCTCTGTTGATAAGCCCGCGGTTCTATACTGACAACTGTCGTGAGTTTGATGATAAAGCGAAGTTTTACCAAAATATGATGGGGGGTAAATGTAACCCAATCTGGGGAGTGTTTATATTAATCGAAACGATTGTCTGTACGAATAACTGCCAGGACATCGAACTTTCTGCGCTCGGTATGATGATACAGAAGAAGTATATTCGGGTTTTTAGTATTGTGATAGAAAACATAAATGTTCAAACGGTGTGCCTGACATTACCTTTTCTCCCACGACAGGACGGCGCTAGGTACTGGCGTACGTTGGAGCGGCTGACTCTTTATATGCCACATGCTAAGTTAAATGAGCTTTCTTTATCTAGTCAATTGGTTGTTCATACCATTGAGCTGAGAACATTGAGCTGGGCAGACGGGCTATATAATGCTGTTGGCTTGAATAAGCAGTCGGTGTTTTTGAGGATGTTGGAAGTTGTTATCAATCTTGATGATAGCACAAATGATCCAGCCAACATGGTCATGGTCCGTCTGATGTTAAAGGATTGGCATATTCATATGATACAGGTTTTGCCTCTATCTAATAACAATCCCAATACTAACCCTAACTTCTGCGATCGTATAATTTGCTCACAGCTTGTGCGCCTAATAACAGCCATCAGGTTTGTTAAGGGCCAGATTGTAGAGAGTGCCTCAGTTGGCCAGGAAGACTTTACCTCGCGACTCATCAATAGCAATGTTGACTGGTCGAAAAATGAAGAAATATACAACAATCGCGGTTTGAGATGCCATATCGATAAAGCCGACATGCTAGTGTACTGTATTATGCGACTGACGGTGTGTTTTACCGCCTTTCTCGATGATTTTTATGATCCGAACAGAACCTTGCCCGCAGTGGCTGGCTATGAGCAACAACGGCAAGATTTATCTGATGCCGAAGCAGTTATGGTTGTGGTAGTAGAGTCTTTTATTAACCGCTTCTCTTCTTTAAAGCTGCCTTGGGATATTCTTGAATACAGTTTCCAAAAAGTCTTTAACGTCGGCCGACTCTGTAAGCAACTGTATACAAGCTCGAATGATTATGCAGCTTTGCCTCTTCTTACCGAAACCATCTCTCTGGCCTCTCTAGCGGCCACTGTTGCTTATACTCTTATGCTTCAAAGTGCAACGGGCGGCGGTATGATTGTTTTAGGCGCGTATAAAACACAACTGCAAAACTATAAAACACAATTGCAAGATCTCTTGACACCATCTGAAAACAACACTTTAGATCAGCAATCCAACCTAATCTAATTTTGATTTGGAGAGATATAGTTTTTGCTTATTCGACAACTAATTTATACATCACACAAGTTGTTTTATATGGTCCGCCGCCTAAACTTTCGTATTTGTTAATTCTCAGGTCTATTTATAGACAGGGAATTTTCCTTATTAGGTAACTTTATCCCGGCCGCTTTACACTTGGGAATAGTCGGTTGGGAACATACAACAACGCATCTCTATAATCAAGTCATAACAATAAACTGCAGATCGAGTTAGTGTTGGATATAGCGGCTTTGGACTAGAACGAAGTGAAGTCTTATTGAGTTTGGTTTGGTTTGGTTTAATTCCTTCTGTGCCTCTGGTGTGATGGCAGTTTGTAAGGCATTTGCTTTGCGTGTCTTTTATTGTCCATGTATGCATGAATAAACAGTTTGGTCGTGTTTCTTAGTTGATATTCGTGTTTCTTAGTTGATATTCGTGTTTCTTGGTTGATATATATCCAGTCCAATTGTTAAATAAAGGCTTGGGTTATGAGAGTTTAAAGCAAACCAAAAACGAAATTGAATCGAGTTTGGATTGCGTTTAGTTTAGTTTAGTTTTCGGTTTAAATTGAGTTAGTATTATGTTGAGTTGAGTTAGTATTGAGTTGAGATATGATAGAATAGGGTTAGTATTGGGTTAGAGTAAATTGAGATAGCCAATAGAATACGATGCTAGTGGAATGTGAATTTAATTGCGAGATAAGCAATTGGTTCTAATCAAAAATCAAAATTATATCATATAACACATCATACTAACAAAATACTAACCGATTAGCACTGGATTCAATTTATTGATTAAGGGGCTAGTATTGGGTTAATATTATTGGGTTACTTTGGTCAAATTGATAAAAGTTCGAGCTTGGCAGTTTTTAGCAATGTCCTAATATGGCAATGTCCTAATATGGTAAATTTCGACTATAAAATTAACTGTTTTTTTGGATCGTAAATGTTCAATCAGAAGCGAAGAATTGATTTCATCAAGACTTGCTTGGTAGTTGGGCTATGCTTATTGGTTTTAAACGGACTAGTAGCTGCATCAAGAGCTCCATTCCATCATCAGTCAGCGAAAGCACAAACTAGATTAGAGCGATTGGCTGAGCTCAAGTTTCCCTGGGCTATAGCGATACTAAAGGAGTATAACGACAATCACGGCCAAAGTACTAAATCTATCGGCCATGATTATTGTGACCGCCTCGGATTCATAGACCTTGATGAGGGCCAGAATCGAGCAAATCTTAACTACACAATTGACTGTTTGATATCGTTATTTAAAGACGAAGAAGCCTTCAAGCTAGGAAATGCTATTATACAACCCGACATACAGTCTATGCTGATTCTATATGCTGTTTTAAATGAACAGCCCAATGCCACTGGAATAACTCAGACGGCCATTGACCAAGATCGAGAACAAGCATGCTTTATTACTAATCTTGCAACTTGGATACATCGCCATAAACACTGTGCCGATTTCATCGACAATCTTGAGAATAAGAACTTAAAGATAAAGGGGGCAAATAGAGCGGCCACAGAATCACCAGCATCCAGCCAAAACGATCCGGTCTTCTATTATCCCAGCCTTATTCATTCTAAAGATAATTTCTACATGCTATGGAAAAGTCCATTGATGGGCTACATCCACCCACTCAACGTTGATGTGTATATGCACAAACTTAATTACTTGTACGACCATAGTAAGAAGCTATTCGTTGTGGTCCCGCACAATAATAGATATATGAACATGTTTGATTTTTCCAAATCTGGACAAAATCTGGTCGCCCGGTTTACTTTGGAATCCGCAACTCGTTTAAAGCACGCCACAGACAACAAATATAGCATAGTGGCGAGCGATGAAGACTTTAATGTTTTTATGGGAATAGTTCATTATCACCAGCCACCCACTACCAACCCAACCCAGTTCAAACATATCAGCAACCTAAACATCAAAACATTTGACGAGTACTCAACAGCAAAGAGCCTTGAGCCTAAGATAAAGAAGTCAAAAGATAAATCCAACTCTAATGCCCCCAAGACCGACCAACCGTGGGAAAGACGCCAAATCTACGCTATTGTTTCAAGCGGGATAGTTATAGCTATTGCTGAATCTATAGTAATGTTGCTTAGCTTTATGTTTATGCCCTCGACTGCTGCACTTGTCTACATATTTCCTTTCAATATAATAGCCCTTGGACTGATAGGAGCCGTTATACTAACCTGCTATATCAATTCTTCACCAAGTAAGCCGTTGTCTCTCTGGGAGTGGCTGAGTATTGGGTTTATGTTGGGTGTAATAGTCATTAGTCTCATCGCCATTTTTGGGCTGCAGATCGACAGTTGGTCTAGTAGCAGCACGTCGACTGTGCTCAAAGTTATGGTTTTAGTATACCAAGCCATGGCCATACTTGCCGTTATTGCTTGCTTTGTTGTTCGCTGGCGGTTTAACCAGCACTACTCCAAACTAACTCGGCGAGTCAACTGGGTGCTTTTTGCTCTAGCGATCGGATTGGCTGCTATTGTGCCGTTCCTTTTGCTTCTTGGGCTTACCGAACAGGCTCGCGTTCTTTTAAAATCTCATATTCTAATTGTCTCGGCTATTGTCTTTAGTACCGGTATTCTTATGCAGGTCTTCGGCCGTTGGTTCGACAAGGATCGAGAAGAGCATACTCAAAAAGAGCATGATCAAGAAGTGCCAAGAAGACTACTAGAATTGACGATTATTTTCGCAGTTATGGTTAGCACGCTTGGACTTACAACCTGGGCAGCTATTAGCTACGATTTATTAGCCGGCAACTCCTCATCGCTAGCCAATTTGACACGTGATTTGTTAAAGATATTATTTAGAACAAATTAGCCCACACCAATCCAATCCAATCCAATACTAATACCACACTAACCGAACTCTAAGAAAGATAGAAGCTAGCAATGGACTAGATATCAATAAACAAAAAATATTGGGTTTAGTATTCGATTAGGATTGAGAGGGTATAGAAGTAATTTAAAGATATATATCGGCATCTACGAGCGACTTAGTACTGGATTAGTAAAGTGGCCCAAATCAAGAGGAAAGGATCTTCTCGTGAGTAACTTAATTAAAACAAATGGGATACTTATACCAGCTGGTTCAAGCCAGCACAGCATATCATAGTTGCATATTGATCGTTGTCTCTATAAAAAGGCCAAATTACTTTTACAAAGAGATAAGATGGGCTGTGGTGTTTTATCGCGACTATTGCTAGGGTGCTGGGGATTGGTTTGCATCTGCCTGAAGAAGAAAGAGATGGAGGAAGATAGAGTTTGTATCAACACCTCCCAATACAATGAGCAGGATCAGGCTATAAACGGCGACAATAAGAAAGCTTATATATTCCAAGTGGACATGGGACTGCCGGATGCTGCAAGTTCGCCTGCCAGTGGCTCAGGGAAGATTAGAGGTTCGTCCTTGATTTATCTGCGGCTTGAGAGGAGTAGGATTGGAGAGTCCGAGATAGAAAATATTCAGAAGAAGATCGATTTGGAAATAACCAAAACCAAAGTCGATACTGTTCCAATTGGAATGATAATCGAGTGGTCTGACCAAGTGAGTCTGACCAGTCCAACTCCAGACGAATGCAAAGAATTGCTTGTACTAGCTAGTGTGCAGATCATCCAATCGTATCTGGTGATTATAAATTCACCCACTACCAACCCAGACAGTGACAAGGAGACTCCGCTGTTAACCCAAAAGATACTTGGCCAAAATCGAGAGAAGTTCAGCGCAGTTTATTGGTTTATTGAGGATAGCAAGGAAGATTGTATAAGCCTTGCTCATCTCTCTGGAGTGCTGCACCAGAAAACACACACTCTTGGCATAATAATTCATGATGAGAAAGTAAAGAGAATTGCATTGGAAGGAGTTAGTATTGGGTCGGGTTCCGTTGATGGTTTGCCATTGCAATGCCTGACGCTGGATATGCCGTATGCCCAAATTGATTCGATTGATGCGGGTCTTGTTGCGGACCTCAAGTACCTTGTGGTATATGTCAGTCAATGGCAAACAACGTTTCTGCAGGCCTTTGAACGGATAAGTCCCATGCGTTTCTTGCAATATTTCTATCTGTCTATTGAGGATGGCCATGAGAATGCACTGATAGTAGACATTGAACTAAATGACGGATGGGTTGAAAATGTCGAGATAACGATGGTCAGAGGGACACACGAGGGTACATCGGGAACAGCCGATGTAGACAGCTTGGGTGCATGCTTTGGCCGGCTCAACCAATTATGCCTACTTATGAAGCTTTCGATAAAGATGGACTCTAAACCGCGGGTGTTAGTTAGTGACATTGACCAAACGAGCGCATTCCGTGCGTTTTTGAAGACCAAAGAGGCTGCGGTCCAAAACAAGCTAACCCAGCTGATCCTACAGAGTGAAACAATCGCACGCCATTTGGAAAAGAGGCCTAAGGAGTTCGTGATCAGTGATGCTGGACTATATTTATACCAAATCCATTTGAACCAAATCAACTCTATCGACGCCATTATGAAATACGCTCTTGTAGCCCATCACAAGAGCCTCTACTCCTATCGCATCTATACAGAGGAAATAAGACAAGCAATTATGTCTAATATTCCCCCCTCGGAAATGCATTCAAGCTCGAATATCTTTGGCAAACAGTTGCTGACTTATCTTGATGTTGCAAAACAACAAACTCAAGATCTTCTTGAAATGCATGAGTTAAGAGTGGTGTGGGATTCTTCTAGGGGTGGGTTAGTATTGTGTTAGTATTGTGTTAGGCTGTGTTGTACTACGACAACGGGGTATAAATAAACGCAACACGTGTTTGCAATTAATCGGACTATTTAGATTGAATTCAGGAGTAGTTAACCGGTCAATTAAAATAAAGTTTATTTCCCAATATGGAAATTTATAACTATAAACTATAGCTAAATTTGAGATCACAAATGCATAATCAAAAAAGACGAATTGGATTTGAATTAGTATTGGCGATTAGCCTTTGCCTGTTCATGATCAGCAATTTAGTAACTGCCACAGGAGGCGAATCAGAGAGACTCAACAGGACTCCACCGACTTTGGAAGATCTAGCCAAACTCAACTTTGTTTGGGCCCAAAAGATGCTAAAAGAGTATAACAATGGCCACATCCGGTTCTTAACTGACGGGCCAAAGAGAATACTGTGGTGCCCATCCAGTAAATCCTGGATGTTTTGGAAGAAGAAGAGTATCGGGACCCCATTGAAATCTATCAAAGATAAAGCAGTCAAAGCCAAGTTTCTGAGATCTGGCTTTTATGATGAACTCCTCTTTTCACCCAATGACTTAGATTTAGTTAAACAGACCGCAGCTCTGCTGGTTGAGCTGTCTAAGCCCAATAGTAATTCTCTATTTTTACAGCTTAGTATTACTAAGGATATTCCCAATTTGATTGCGTTATACGTCACTCTAAACGAGAAGCCCTATGCTAAGCAAATAACCCAAACAACTGTTCTGCCAGAGCACATGGAATTGGCTGATATTCTCGCTCGGTGGATTCATCAAAAGGTGTTTACTCCGGACGAAGTTGATGAGCTTGAAAGGGCAGTAATGGGCCCTAAGAAACCAGTCGAAAGCGAATCCTCTGACAACCAAACACCAACCACGCCTGCTGTTATTTATAGCCAGGTCAGTCGAACACTAACCCAAGGCCGCAATTTATACCAAGCCCCTCTCGTCAACGGCATGCACCCACTCAACAGAGAGCTGTACAGTTATGGCCTCAACTACATGTATGACAGCAAAAGGAAGACGTTCGTTTTTATTAAGCACAAACAGACCCTTAGAGATATGGCCTGGGATGCCCGGTTTTCCTTTGAAGATGCTGTTCGTTTGAGACATGCTAGGGATAATGAGTACAAGATAGTGATAGAAAAGAGGGAAATAGCCCATTTTCAGAAAGCCATGCAGAATTACTTGGGCTACAATGAGAACAAGAAGTTTCAACGAGATAGCAGCCAGCTCATCAAGTCCTTTAAAGAGTATGAAAAGTCCCAAAACCCAAAGAAATCACAACACAAGAATATAACGGTTAACCCAAAATATGAAGAGTTAGTAGTCACTGGGCACGAAAAGATAGAAGAGGTCGAAGAGCTGGAGAATGAGCAACAGATAGCGACGGAAGGAGAAAAGCAGCAGCTAGATGTGACCGAATCACCGAAACCAAATACATCAGTGGCCTCTGAAGTGGATGAAGAAGAGCAGCTAGATGTGGCGGAATCACCGAAATCAAGTACATCAGTGGCCTCTGAAGTGGATGAAGAAGAGCAGCTAGATGTGGCGGAATCACCGAAATCAAGTACATCAGCGGCCACTGAAGCGGATGAAGTAGAGAAGTTAGATGCGACCGAATCACCGAAACCAAGTACATCAGCGGCCACTGAAGTGGATGAATTAGAGCAGCTAGATGTGACCGAATCACCGAAATCAAGTACATCAGCGGCCACTGAAGTGGATGACGTAGAGCAGCTAGAGGATGTGGTAAAACAGATAAAGTCAAAGAGAAGATTGGATATGACCAATCAGCGGCTGAAAGAGAGCGAGGAGGCATTGGCGGCAGCAATAGAGGGACTGGACGCATCAATAAACAAGAGGGCCAAGCAGATAGAGACACGGCAAAAGGTAGCGCAATTGGCAAAAGAGCTAGAAGAGCTGAAAGAGACACTGAAAGAGGTAAAAGGGCTAGAAGAGGCACAGAAAGAGACAAAAGAGCCGGAAGATTTAGAAATGCAAAAGAGACTCGCCCAACTGAGAAAGGAACTGGGTGCCGCGGAAGAGGAGTTTGAGAAGCTGGCAAAAGAGCTGAAAGAGGCAAAGGGGCTAAATGAGTTAGAGGAGCTGATAGAAGAGCTAGATGCGGAGGTAGAGAAACTTGATAAAGAGATGAAGAATGCAGAGCACCAAAACGTAGCAACTACCAGTCCGCAATCTAGTTAGATTAGGTTCGGTTGAGGTGGGTTTGGTTTGGGTTTGTTTGGGTTTAGTTTGGGTTCAATTTATTGATTGTGAGATCAAAGTATTGGGCTGGTGGGTTGGGCGAATGCTGCTTCGGTGCGTTTCGAACAACTGATACTAAGAAAAGAACCAACTTCAAAGTCAGACCGTTAGCCAACAAATAAATAACGCGAGCTATTTTTGTCTATACTCTTATTGGGTTAGTATTGCGTTGAGTTAGTATTGCGTTGAGTTAGTATTGACTTGGTATTAGTTTAGAAGGTTTTAATGAGCATCTCAAGCTACACTAAGCATGTAGAGATAAGAAGTTATTCATAAGTAGAGATAGTGACATGCTTTTTACAAATAAAAATATAGATAGCCAGATGCAATAAGGCTATTTAAAAATGATAAATAAGATAGTGATTTTGAAAAAGCAAGTTGAATTGGGTTAAACTAAGATGCGGATTTTTATAACACCAACTCAATTAGATAAAGCATAGAATACTAACCCAATAAGAGGTTAAGTATGTTAAATTGACTACTACTAGTGCTTATTTAGCCAAGTGATGTTTATTATCTGGGTTAGCTGTTTAGATTGAGCCTTTTAACAGAGCAACTAGGATCAAGGTCATCTAAAGGGTCAGTTACTGCTCGTCTTTGGGCGGTTTTAGGTTGAGGTGGATTGGGTTGGTCTAGTGATAGTGGCCGAGGTCTCTTATGTATCACGGTAAGAGGTTTCATGCAATGGTATAAGATAAACTCTCGGACTTTATCTAAAGCCATTTTGTTGAGAACATCTGCGAACTTTCTCTTATAGTCGAACTCTCGCCAGAAGTCATTGCATTGGAAGAGCAAAGGTCTATCTTCGAATATCCCGCCGGTCTTCATGAGAATATCAAACTCGTGCAGCGCCCTCTCTTTGCAAACCGCCAACTGTGCCGAAGTCATAGTGGCAGCTACCCAAGTTAAGTACTGGGAATAGGCCGTAGTTGCATGCAAAAGTCTAGCTGGGCTGTATCGTCCGTTGAGTGTAAGAGTCAGAACAATAGTATCGTCGAAGAAAGTAATGGCGCTTTCAAGGTTTTCGATAATCCTTTGATCAAAGCTTAGTATAGGAGATTCTGGAATTGGTGCTGCTGATGTGCTGGCGGGTGCAAGAGAACCCTCCCAATCTTGGACGGCCTTAACAACATCCTGGTTAGTGAGGTCACTTGGTGGGAATTGCTTGAGCAATAAATAGTATGCCAACATATGGTAGTTTGTTACGCCTAATTTGGCCATTGGATCAATCTGGAAGTATCCAATAAGGGCCGAAATCTCTTCTGATTTCTTTCCTGAATGATGCTGCGTGCTATGGTTGCCAATTAACTGGTAGTTGGTGTACACCCAGGGCTTAATATAGGCTTTGACTAATTTGATTATTGCGTGGAAGAGATCTTGTGGCACATTTTCAGCTCTTATATTGATTAAAGCATCCTCAATAAGCGGAGTAGCATAGTTGATGCCGATCTTTCTAATGTACTGGTAGCAATCAAGAGGTGTTCTGCCCAGACAATTCCAAACCTCTGCGAATAGCGGATTTGGTCGAGTTGATCCTCTTCGGTAGAATTCAGTCAAAAAGAAGTTAGTTGTCCTATGCACTGCTATTTTTAACCGTTTAAGAGTGATTTGGTGATATTTGTAGAGTGAAAAGAACATCTGGACCATATGTTTGATGTCTGGGGCTGATCCACGGAGGACAACCACGAACTTACCATCTTCCTTAACCTCGGCTTCGATAAGAACGTCGCTAACCCCAATTAGAGACAGATATTGAACATTGGCCTCTTCTAATACTGCTAGTACGTGAGTAACTTGCCAGATATAACTGTGAATGGTGCTAAGGTAACTGCGGTTGGTCAATACGATACTAACCGTCGAATGTCCTTCGTGGTTGTTTTCAATGAAACTGTGCGCCTCAAGACCAGGCTCTTCATATTTGCTATGCGTGATGTTGTTAGCTGTGGCCTGCGCTAGAGCAATGTTGTTCGAGCTGGTAGGGTATGCGCGGGCACTGGCGACTTGGAAAGGCCTATTGGCCCGAGAAGCACTATTTTGTGATGAAAAGATAGGATTGAGATTGGAAGAGCTAGACTGGTGGTTACCCAAGGCAGTATTGTTGGTTTGTTGCGGCATAGATTCGGTGTTGCATAGGCAGATAATGTTTTTGATTCTCCCGACCCTCAAAGTTGCTTTGGGCACCGGCTGAACATATGAACGTCCCGATGCTTGGTTTGCTAATACGCCCTGATGAGAATTAGGGGCATCTCTTCTAACAATCCAAAGTTCTCGTTTCATTGCCATTTCAAGCAGATCATCTATGTTGCAAATCTTCTGGGAGTGAGATATAGGCGTGTAGATGAACTTAATGATATCATGCACGTCCGCAAAGAACAGGTAGACCGAGACTAGATTAGGGATACAGGGCAATTCCATCTTCATGGGTGCTAGTCTGGTCGAGTTTATAATAGTTTTGTGGCACCAGCCTATCTTCGAGTATGATTGTTTGTAGGTTGCCTTGATAGCTTGGAAGAAACCATCCACTAGATCTAGAGCCTCAGAAGGATCAACTCTATCCTTATTGTCTATTTCTATGACGAGATAAACACTAGGTATGAGTTTCAGAGTAATTCTAGGTATCTCCTTGAGTTGAGCCCAAATGTTGCCTGAATATTGAAGAAAGCCGTCGTAGATTTTGTTGCAACAGGTTAATAAATGGAGTAAGTCAATGATAGGCTGCCTAGTTTTGTTTTTGATATCGTTGAGAAGTGGAATAAAAAGAGTGATCGTTGTGCTTTCGCTTTGAGTTGGGGTATTATCCCTTCTAGTGCTTAGCAAATCTTTCAACACCTTGGTCTTAGAAGGGATGTACATTTTTGGCTCAGATGTTTGATCGAGGTCTTTATACTCGTTCGTCAGCAAATCAACTATCTCTACTGGTTGGCAAGGGGTGGCAATTGCAAGCCTAATAGTCGACAAACAGAATATACTGTTCCATAACGCAATGATTTTGTTCTCAATAACACCTGGTGTGGGTGGGGTGGGGTGATGTTTTGCAAGGTAGGTGTCATTGATTTGGGAAGCTTCTTCTAGAGTAGGTGGAGTGACAATAACTGATGTTAAGAGCTTCAATGGAATTAGACTTTGAGATTTCTTTGCGAAGAACTCGATAATAAGGAAATTACCCATATCGGTGGTTTTGTAGATATTGGGCTGGGCTAGGAATTCTTTAAACTCAGCGTCGTTGTGGTTGTTGGGGTCTAACTTATATTTGAGGGCCACATTTAAAAAGCAGCTGAGCCCCTTGTTTTGGGCCGAGGTGGCATGTAGGTGTTTCCTGATGGCAATACTAACGTGGGTTATTGAACTCTCTGGTTGGTTAATAACAAGGCCTTTAAGGCCATTAGGTAAAATAAAGCTGGAATGCAGAGGAAGTTGTACTTGCTGATCGTCAGAATTCACAGTTTGATATGATATCTTAAACAAGCTTAGAATAAATAAGAGAGACAAGATTAGATTGTCCAGTGGGCTCCTTAGTCGCTTATTCATGGGTTAAAGGAAGGCTAAAAAATCTTAAGTAATTCGATCGTAGAAAATTACCATAAAAGGAAATTGTCAGGTTAGTATAAAATAAAATGTCGTATTGTGTTGGTATTGCATTGTGTTGGTATTGCATTGTGTTGGTATTATTGGGTTAGTGTTGCATTGGGTTGGTGTTGATTAAGAGGGACCCATTCACATGGGTATGTCACTAACCCAATAGTAACGAAATACTAACGAAATACTGGGTAGAGGAAAGTATTCAAGTACCCATGGCACTATTTACAGATTAGGATTAAAATTTCCTTGTGGTTTTGAGATAGCAATTTTTCATGATAAGTAGGTATCTAAAGCATTCGTGGGTCTGGTACTGCGGTCTCTTTGTGTGTTCGTGCGGTGTACTTGGGTTAGTTAGTTTGGCCTTGGCTGGCTTGCACTGGCACTTAGAGGGCCGCGGCCCCAAAGATCCCGACGCGTCTGGTAGTGTAGTACGTCCAGCCAGGCCCGCCAGTCCAAAGAAGTAGATATAAGTTGTGAAGTAACGGATGGGTGCAGTGAACGATTTAATTCACATCTCAAGATCTCACACCCCACCAATACTAATCCACTACTAACACATTCACTTATCTCAATACTAACCTGTAATTCAATTAAGTCAACACTAGTCTCTTGATCAATAAATTGAACCCAATACTAAACTAATACTAAGCTAATACTAACCCAATACTAACCCGTAAAGAAGACCGCAGAAGTGCCTGTCAAGAAACCCGGATCTTCTTTCTGGACTACAAAGAGAAGTACGGGTTAGGTGTCTCTGAGGAAGACTGTGTGCGTCTAAAGGTAAGTGCCGACGAATTCTACAACAGGCTGGGAGAAGAGGCCAAAAAGAAGTTCAACTTAGAGTATGTGAAACAGTTGGAGAAGAAGATAGGCGTAGGTGTGCCGTACCATTTTGCCTATTACAACTTGTTTACTAATAAGAATACATTCAAGAGTCTGGCTTTAAGACTCAAACTAGCCTTGGCCCCGATTGCTAAGCTACAGGGCCTGGACAATCAAGACCCAAATACTCCCATCACATTCCTGGTGAACCAGCTTGATTTTTACGAAGAGGCCAAACTTAAGGGGGAAAGTCGTTGGAAGCACCGCCTCTCGTCTCAGAAAAGCCAACAATCGCTGAAGCCAGAAGCAGATGAGGCTGCACACAAGGATATAGTACATGGTATTTTCAACAAGGCTCGTATCACAATGGGGGATGATGGAGTACAACAGATCTACCTCCCAGAAATCAACAGAACAGTTCGAGTGGTGTCGTACGAGAATCTCTCGCCCGAAGCTTTCGAATACTTCTTACTAAAAAGCGAGCTGGTTGCGGGCTGCACTGGCGACATGTCTCTTACGCAGGTGCTGTCATCCAAGCGAATTCCTGTGTACGAGTGTCTTTCGCATAAACGGAAACTCTACAGCAACATTCTAAACGCCCCATGGATAGAAGCCATGGAGGAGATTGATATTCCCGTGGAGAAGGACTCACAGGTCTTCCCTGGGTTAGAGGTGCATAACGTTATGGTTTCCTTTTCAGGGATGAAAGTACTGACTGCCGAGAATGTAAGGCAGATCTATCCTATCTTCCGTGCAAAGTTACTGCAGAACTCCTTCTCGCCATGGTTCAAAAAGAGGTTGAAGGAGATATTGAATTGAGTTAGTATTCAGTTAGTATTCAGTTAGATTTGAATTAGAGAATAAAAGCAATACTAACCCAATGAGTAGTTTTGAAAAGAGAAGGGTTATGTTTTAGTTTTAGATTAGTATTCTATTAAGTTGATATTGGGTGGCATGTTAAAGAATCAAATTGATTGCTAGAAGCATGGCAAAGTAGGTTATTAGATTTTGAGATAGCAGTTTTCCATGATAGATATAAGCCTAAAGAACTTGTGGAAGTGGTGGTGCTACTTCTTTGTCTGTCTGGGTATCGCAGGCCTGATTATTAATCAAGTCATGTGTCTGTATGTGAGTCTAAAGGACCAAGAGAGCGCAAGTCAAATGGAGATGGAATGGACAAGCTGTAAGAGCAGAGAGGGAAATAAAGAAGGAGAACACGAAAGAGACGAATCCCTGCCCCCAATCCAAAGAATAAAAGAGGAGGCACTATTCGATGCTAGATCTTGGGACCTCCATTCAGTGCTAATAAGTCGATTACAGGAGATGCAGGTGCTAGATAACCCAGCAGACCATCTCTGGTCAGTCCTGCCCAGCCCCAAACCCAGCACAACGTTTGACGACACTTGTTTCGATGCCAGCCCAATTAAGTGGTTAGTATTGGGTTAGTATTTAGGTTGGATTGCAGGGCGAGCACCGAAGGGAGCAGAATACCCACCTATTACGAAGGAAATCACGTCGTGTTTGTACCGAGAAAGTGGGGCGTAGAGGAGTACAGTGCAACTCTAAAGGATCTGCAGCCCTTACAGCTAGTCACAAGCAGTGTGCCCATGCGCATAGCCGGATTCAAAATGGGATACACCCAGGAGGCCGCTCAAGTGCTCCGGCACCTGCTAAGTATCCTGGACGTGCCGTGTCTCAGCATTAACTGGCTGGATGATGCACAGGGAGACACCGAGGCGGGTATAGATTATCTTAGCCCCAGACCAGGGGGTTTCTTACCCCAAATGAGGCAGCGGCAGATTGTGTTCACGATTCACAGCACGGCCACGATTAAGTACTGGGACGAGTTCTTTCGACAACTCAAAAAGACCTATAACATCAAAAAGAAGGCGTTAGTGGACAAAAACTGGATTGAGTTAGGTTAAGTTAGGTGTGGGTTGTGTTGTTTAAGATATTAAAGGTATTTGGGTTAGCAGATTTGTATGTTGTGTGTATCTAGAACGAGAGAAAAACAGGTTGGGTTGGTATTGGTTGGCTGTGGGTAAGAGGAGAGAAGAGAAGAAGTAGTTCATGACCTAAACAACAATTCAATTCTATGCCGTGTGGGGAAATAAGTAGAGTAGATAGAGTAGATCAAGTAGATAGAGTAGAGGATGAGAGCAGGCTCATCGGTCAAGAGACTCTAATCAGTTGCTGGATCATACAACAAGACTGACCGGTCCAGAAAACAAGACGAGATAGCTTACTACCCCAATACTAGCATACTATTGTGGCACTAACTCAAATTCAACTTAACTCAACCCAACACCAATTCAAATAAGTGCTTTGGCTGTCTTCAGAGTGCTAGGATATACTAGGATTAGGCTAATCTATCCGGGCTTGGTTTTACTTGTCTAGGTCTTAAATTGACTTTGGGTACCGAGATGGAAAAGAGCATCTCTCAATCAAAATGATCAGAGATAAGAAGATGGCAAGGCATTATATTTTGAGATAGCAAATTTGCAAGGGAAAAATGAGCTCAAAAATACTGTGGCCGCGATGGTTTTACTTCTTTATCTGGCTGAACGCCTTTGCAATGGCTGGCATGCCGCCAAGATCTAATAATAACAGGTTGGCCGAGCAAGGAACGTTTGGGCTAGCCGGGTGTGAGATATCAAACTTAGCTAAAGAAGAGATAGAATGCTCTGCACTCCTAATCCAACACCACTCATCAATACATTCCAGAGCATCACACATACTTCGTCACTCAATCCAGCTCAACCCAGTGCTCACACGTCATAAGGTAGGAAGTATATATAGTTGAAGTTAGTATAGGGGTGGTGTTGTATTGGTGTGGTTTAGTATAGCATGAGTTTTGTGTCTCACTAGGAAGAATACAACCATCTCTGGTTTGCCGACTGGAGGGTCTGCTGCTCTTTATTGTCTAGGCAGACAGCAAGATGCACAGAGAGAAGGAGCTGAAGCAGATGTATTCCTAATGCGATAAATGCTGAAAAGAATGTGTTAGTATTGCGTTGGTGTTAGGGTGATGGGATGCGTATTTTGGCTATTAATTTAGTGGCTGGCAAATAAATGCTATTGTTATCATTGTGTTGGTTGCTTTTGAATTTTAAGAAGTTTGAGAGATAAGAAAAAGTAGATGCATGGAATGTGTTGGGGGTTAGCGCTGGCATGGCTGGGTTGTGTTCTGATAGGGTTTGCTGTGGTATTGGCTAGTGCCGATAGCAATCTAAATGCTAAGATAGCAGAAAAAGAGATAGAGTTGAATGCAATGGCTAATCCAGCTAATCTGTCACACAGTCCAAAAGTAGAGGAGATCAAGGAAAGAATAGTTATGGGCTTAAAAGAGTTCGGAATAATTGACGAGACTTCCAGATACACCTTGTCATGCGTTAGAACTCCAAACAGCACAACAAGCAACCATAAATTGGCTCTTACTTTCGGCGAAGGTACTAACCACAATGTTAAAAGGTGTCTGCTTCGTTTGGTTTTTAATACCGTCACTTTAAGTCGGATCGATACAGAGCAGTCGTTCAATGCTGGCCAGCAAGAGTTAAGTTGGCAGAAAATAGCATATCTATGTGACAGGAAATTGGTTTTGGGTGGGGGAATAGTAGACAAACTATCCCCGCCATGCCAACTTCTGCTAGCTATGCTGCAAAACAGGGATCTGTTCGATATCATGATAGAATGGACTGAAAAAGCAGACCTACTAATCCGCACATCACCACCGTGCACCCAGTCCACACCAGAAACCATTCCAGACGAGATGGAGAAGTTAGAGCTTTTCTATTGGATTACGATCCCAAGAGAAGGGAAGCTTTTCAAGAATATCATTAACAAGGCTCAAAAGAAATGCAATTTGGATAGCAAGCCACGCAAGCCTATTGATTTACCAAAAGAAGATGGGCAGAGAGATTTGGTTCTTAACCCATCATCTAGCACCAACCCCATAGATTTGACAGAAGAAAATGAAGCAAATGCTGAGTTAGGCTGGCTTGAGTTGGGTTAGTATTGGTTTGGTATTGGTTTGGTATTGGGTTGGTATGTCTGGCCTTTGTTGTGGGATTCTTATCTATGCCAGCCTTTCTTTGGGGTTATAAGCCATGATACTACCCAGATCTAAAAATTGGTTGCTTATCTCAAATAAACACTAAAAAGCAAAGTTCCTTCTTTCTTTAGCCAAGCCACACGGCAGTAGAGATAGATACAGATTGTTTATTGAAGATTGGGGTAGCAGGCACCAACCCAGTCCTACTCTAACCCAACCCAATACTAGCCCAATAGAGATAGAGTGGTGGGCGGTTAGAAAGACAGATATCTTCTTGTTTTTGTTTATTGTGTTAGTATTGGGTTGGCAGTTAAGCCCAATTAGGATATATTGAATTGGTTTGGGAAAGCATAAGTACGGCTTTGGCAATAAAGCACTGTATTGAATGACTCGGGCAAAGCACGTGGTAGCTATGAACTCAAAGTACATGTGGATGTGGTTGTACTATTGGGTTGGTGTTGGGTTAGTACTTGGCCTTACACATACTAACCCAAAGTACGGATTCGAGACAGAAGAATTGAGTGAGAACAACCCAATAGAGAGGTATATTCGACCAGAGGAGATTATCGTGATTTCTTACTTAGAGCGGGTTGGAGTAATTACAAGCAAAACCTACTACGAAGTTGGATCAGATGGTAATCTAGACCGCACCACATCTTGGAGAATTACCGTGTCAGAAGGTCCAAATATAGACAGCGAACCGACACGGCCCAATAACAATGAGGCGCCAGAGGATGATATAGCCCTGCCGCCCATAAACTATGGCGACTGTCTAACAGAATTAAAGCAAGTGCAAACGATCAAAAGTGATGGGAAAGTAGAGCTGTGGCTAGCGATGGAAGATAAAGACCTATTCCATCAAATGGAAACGTTATTCTTTCTACTGCATATTTTAGATGCTCCTAGGGTTGTAGTAAATTTGGTAGAGATAAAAGACTCGGCACTCAACCCGATTCACTCGAGCCAATTAAAACGGTTCGAGTGTTTACCCGAAAGCATTCCAGCCTATATAAAAGCCCGCGGGCTTTCTTTTAAAATTCACAACAGACTTCATCAAGATTTTTGGATTTCTATCATTAATTTGATCGACAAACATTACATTATTGACAAGGAGCGGTGCAAGGCTTTGAGCACTACCGGCCCTATTGTTCTGGAAATTAGTGATGTTGTGCTCGCGGAGAAAAAAGATTCCTCTTAGCTAATACCAACCCAATACTAACCCAATTGTCAAGAAAGTGCAATGTTTTGAACGCATTCCTTAGATTCTTCAGATAACTATTTGCCTTTCTCTTCAAGGGACTAATTCTTATCACATAATCACATAATATGATGTTGATTTTAAACTTGTAACCTCACTACCAACTACTAACCCAAAACATCATGAAGCTCAGATGGTATTGCACAACAAATACACGCTTAATACTCACACAACACCAATCCAATTATCTTTTGAATCAGTGATGGTTGCTTTTGAAATTTAATAAAATGCAGAGATAAGAAAAAGGAATGCCTAGATTAAGGTTGAAGTTAGTATTAGTGTGGTTGTGTTGTGTTATGGTGAGGTTTGGTGTGGTATTGGGTAGTAGTAGTGATAGCAATACTAACTCAGATGAAATGGAGTTAGAGCCAGATGTCGAATTTTGGCCACCTTTAGCTCAAGCATTGTTAGAAGATAGTTCATGCGTAGAATGGGATAATTTCCATTTATCTGGCCTAGATAACTTCAATAGCGAAATGCCAGAACACCGAGCACAGTTAGAGAGAAAAAGAATGACTGCTTGTTTGGAATGGATGCATATAATGGTTCAACCTTTGGTAGGAAACCGGTTGATAGAATTTTGTAATCCAGATGGTTCCATAGGCTGGATTCTTGAGATGAATTCAATAGAGGATCGAATGCGAGTGGTAGAAGATATGCAGGTAGTGAAACTAATAAGCTATTTGTGTAAGTTGAAAGAAACACCAGGCGTATGTAAAGTCATCGACATATACTTCTGCCAGACACTGAAAATAAGAACTAACGGCTTTTATATTCGCCCAACTCCCAACCCAACTCCCAACCCAACTAGTACTAACCCAAATGAGAAATTGACAACCTACCAACAGTGTCTAGAAGCCTTACAACCCCTGAAAAAGATCACTAGTCCGGATCGGATAAGGATTGTCGGAGAGACAACGGAAAATGAGATGTTAGACCAACTTGAGCTGCTATTGTTTCTACTGCGGATTGCGGATAGTCCTACAATCGAAATAAACTGGACGGACGCGAATATGGCCCCGCTTGATGTGAAATCAGTAGATAGGTTTAGGCCTTTACTGGAGGGCATCCCCGCGAAGCTGAAAAAGAGCGAACTTGTTATTAAGATCGCTACTTCATGTAATCGTGAGCTTTGGGACGCCTTCCTTAAGTTGGTTGGCGAAAAATACGATATCAAAACGAAACATGTGAGAGATTATCCGGTAGTGTCGCTTAATGCCAACTCAACTTAGTAAAAGTCTAGTTAGTATTATGATGGTTTGGTTTGGTTTGGTATTGTGTTGAGTTAGTGACTATTGTCTTTGAAATTTAAGAGAATTTAGAGATAAGAAATAGGAGTTGGTATTGGTATTGGTATTGGTATTGGTATTGGTGTTGGGTTATGTGCGCAGTGTTAAGGTGGGTTTGGGTTGAGTTAAGTTGGGTTAGGATGGTTTGTGGGAGAGAAGAGTGAGATAGTCAGATTGGATTAGTATTGAGTTTGAAAAGATCAAAAAGATTGTGGGATAGTGAGATAGCAAATTAAAAGGATAGAAGAGATAGAAAAAATCGCATGTTCAAGTTCTTACAAGCAATACGTGTTAAGAGATCTTATCTTTGGGCTCTGTTGGTTAGTGTTTTGTTATTTGGAATGTATTGGTTGGAGTGCCAGGACATGAAGGTGGCCTGTAGTGATGCAGAGCATCCAGCGCTCCCCGAGCAGTCGGATTCTTCTCTCACCAACCCAATACTAGCCCAGACGAGCAAACACATGAAAATAGACCCAGTGGATTTCGCAACGCAAGTAGAAGAGAACAATCCACCGCAAATCAACTCACCACAACTCCACCCAACCCAAACCAACTCTATACCAAATAGTGATACTAATGCGGAGTCAACAAGCCAAGAATCGGCAAGAAGTGCCAGTCCAACTGAAGTGGGTGTTGGATTAGAAGAGGGGCCAGAAGAACAAGTGCGGCATTTAGCACCTGTTCAAGAGGAAGATGAGGATGTGATAGAAGAGGAGGATGTGATGAATGTGATAGATGAGGATGTGAAGCGGTCAGGAGCGGGATCAGAAGAGCAAGTGCAGCATTTAGCACCTGCCCAAGAGGAAGAGAAGGAAGAAGAAGTGAGTTCTCAACCATCACCCAATACTAAACTAACCCAAACCCAGCCACCCAACCCAACAACACCAGATGCTCCACTAGTTAAGTGTCTGCAGGAAATCCACCTGATTAGGAAGTACGAAGACCATGAATGGGCATATGACTCTAATCTATCTAAGTGGGACCTTTCCTTAGATGATAATGTATTTCCCAAACCCGCTAAACAACTAAGGTATATTATGCTCTACATGAAAGAGAAAACACCCGCATCTCGTTGCCTGGAGTATATTGAACAGCTTAGCTTGCTAAACATAGTCAGATGCAGACTTTCCATGCGCATTCGACTTCTATGGATGTGGCAGGGCCAAGAAGTATTCAAATTGATTCTTATTATGCTGCGGATATTTGACACTCCCTTGTTAGTGATTGAGTTAGCAGAGAGCTTATTCGACCCCAACTCAATACAAACGGAAGAGGATCCAACAGAGCTAAGTTATTTATTAGAAGACGTTCCAGAGAAATTGAAGACGAGATTGACTGCTTTGTTGGGTGACCTAACATGGACTAATGCAAAGTGGGAAAAGTTCCTTGAAGTGATCAAGCCGACCTATCCTAGCCTATCCCGAATAAGCCTAACACGAGCTGACACAACTCAACCTAACCCAACTCAACCCAATACTAACCCTGTACCAACCCCGTAATTAAGTAAGCGATGGGCGTTGCCAGCACTAATTTGCATCCTAACTCAACTTAACTCAACTTAACTCAACTCAACTTAACCTAACACAAGTTGAGATAAGTAGATTAAGAGCAGAAATACAATCAAAGTGATCAATAGGTGAAAGGAAAGAAGATTTAAGGAGATCTGGAATAGGAAGAGGCATGGCAGGACGGCAGACAAAAAGACTCGAGATGGCTTTGGGTGTACTGAGTGTAGTGTTGTTTTTCCTTCTGCTTTTACGAGTAATATCAATAGCTTCAAAGCCAGCGAGGCCAGATCCAGGATGTCTAATCTATGTAGGAGGCAGAGAAGGACTAGGACTAGGATCAAGTGATGTATCGAGTGATACATTGTATGGTGCTAGGAGACCGATGACAAAAGGGCTTAGTGTTGAGGACTGGGAAGAGTTAGGATTGGAAAGAGGACTTAAGCCCAGTTCAGGACTTAGAGATAGGCCAGAATCACCAGTTGAATCACCACCAACTCAACCCAACCCATCTCAATCCAAACCTTCCATTTGTACTTCTATTTCCACTCCTATTTCAACTTCCATTTCGACTCCTATTTCGACTGCTAAACCTAAACCCACCACGACTCAACCCAACTCAATACTAAACACCTAGCTCAATAAATCACAGTTTAATATGATATTACAACTTCACAACAATCAATCCTAACTCAACTCAGATCAGGAGAAAGAAGACGGGAAGTCCTCACCAGCCGGCACAACAAGCACTCCGCCGAAACCTAGAGGCCCTAACCCAATACTAATCCCAACCCATCCCAACATATCCCAACTCAACTCAATACTAACACAAGAGACCGCAAAAGCCATAAAACAACAATTATGTATTGGGTTAGTATCAGTACTGGTTGCTTATCTACTAGTTAGCTATTGCTGGTATTAAGTTGAGTTGGGATTATGGTCTTATTGGGTGGTTATTTGCTGCTGGTTTATGAGTATAACAAGTAAGTAACTTATCTTATCTCTGCTAAGTTATTGCAGAAACCCAAACTAATACTAAAGTAAGTAGTAGTAGATAGCCAGAGGCAAAATAAAAGCAAAGTCAAAG
>NW_026250664.1:0-47967 GCF_024244095.1 Nematocida homosporus | reverse complement strand
TTGAATACGTACTGGTTACCGCCACT
Organism: Nematocida homosporus; assembly: GCF_024244095.1. Classification (NCBI taxonomy): domain Eukaryota; kingdom Fungi; phylum Microsporidia; genus Nematocida; species Nematocida homosporus. The sequence goes on along the minus strand of NW_026250664.1, from coordinate 47,941 downwards.
TATAAACTCCCGGAGGAGCTTTTCTTGCTCTGGGCCTAACTTAAGTGCACAATCCTGTTGATCCAACTCGGATAGGTTAGGTCCATATCCATTAAAAGATAGCGTAGAATCTTAGCCAGCAGACCTCCTACTTGAATGAGGTTTACCGCCCATGCCTGATTTGTTAGTTTGGGGATTGCTTGATTGAGTTCTTGAAGTAGAGGGCTCTGGATCTGTGGGCTTCTGTTTACTTTCACTTTCACTTTTGACTTTCATCTTTTTAGACCTATTATCAAGTTGGGCTAGCGCTTCTTCAACCATGCCTGATTCGTTAGTTTGGGGATTGCTTGATTGAGTTCTTGAAGTAGAGGGCTCTGGATCTGTGGGCTTCTGTTTACTTTCACTTTTGACTTCCATTTCTTTAGACTTATTATCAAGTTGGGCTAGCGCTTCTTCAACCATGCCTGATTCGTTAGTTTGGGGATTGCTTGATTGTGCTCTTGAAGTAGAGGGTTCTGAGTCTGTGGGCTTCTGTTTACTTTCACTTTTGACTTCCATTTCTTTAGACTTATTATCAAGCCAAACTAGCGCTTCTTTAATTATCCTAAATATGATGTTGGAGCTTTCGAGTTCATCATGTTCCAAGAATTGATCTATCACTGAATCCACAACTCGAGTTATATTGTCCCGGCCTAACAGACCAATCCTAGGTAGTATTTTCTTTAGTTCTTCTATTATGATCACTTTGATTCGCCTTTTTAATCCATAGGAATTGTATCGGACACCTAATGCGATTATACCATCTTCAAGTATGCTTCTGCATGAATCGGGGGATTGACTTTGTGGGCCCATTGCGTCAGTCTTAATTTGTTTTAGTTGTTGTGCTATCTTTGCCAGCTTACATAGGCTCTTTATTCGCGATCCCAGTTGCAGCTGGGTATTCTTGCTTTCCTCTAACCATTGGTCCATTTGTTGGGCAACTATATTAACACTTTTCTGTATTACTTCTTCTCTGACTAGTATAGATAGTAACTCAATCTTCTTCTGTCTGAATCTATCCTTTGATTTGTCAGAGAAGCTGCAATCGCTTTGGGTTGAGTTCATGTTCTCAGAAGCCTCATGCTTTTCTTCCTTGAGGTTCTGTTGGTACTTCTTTATTGCATTTATTCGTATTGATTGTTGATTCCTTAAGGATTGCATTTCGTTTATTGCATTGGATATGTCAATAAAATGCAATGCTATTTGATTATCTCTACTTGTCCCGCTTCTTTTAGATGGACCAGCCGACCCCATCTTATTTAAATCCCCAACAGTATCACACCAGACACAACACAATCCAATAACCAAGCAAACTACTTGATAAACATTCAAAGAGTATTCATTTAACCTTTTGTTCATTTTACAATTTGCTATCTCACATTTTATTTATAGACTATACTATATCAATATCAAAAAGATTCTAGTTGTAGCCAAGCAAATTCTCTAAATTAGTAGAATATCAAAAAGACTTACTTTCTAAGTATATCTATTCAATACCAACCCAATACCAAACCAATACGACCACTACTTAGCTCCCAACAATACTAACCTAATGTTTTGCCAGCTAATTACGCCTTGCAACTTTAATAGAGTCAATCTGATTCAACCAATTTAGTTTTACATATCTACCCTACAATTCAATATGACGTCATCCTCACACAACCATATTTACTTAACAAATCACATCGATACTCGTCTCAAGGAAGGTCGTTAATAGAGTAGGCATTGACCAATGAACCCAATACCAACACCAATACTAACACCATCTAATCTATAAAAGCTTATCTAAAACTCTCGAGTAAGTATAGTCGAATAAAATATAGCACAGTCCGCTTCTAAATCTACCCTTAGGGATGAAAGGTTGTAGTCCTGGTCCTAGAGACAGAAAAGAGGCTCATTGGGTACTTTGACTCAATAAAGATAATTTCCAAGTCTCACCTGCTGAGGGCTTTTGTATTTCAAACTGGGCGAGTTTCATGCTCGGCGTGCCACAGTTAATTGGTATTGAGTTAGTAGATATTAGTTAGACAATAGTTTAGATAAGACGTTTATTTATGGATTGGGCTGAGTAAGAAGGGGTGAATGGGAGAGGAAGACTCTTCTGGCCAGTTCCATATAGATCTTTTCACCATGCTTAACTGGTGGGCAGAAGTAGCACTTCATTAGACCGTGCTGGCCAAGTGGGCGCTTAATACGGCCTTCTTTGCGTTCACTGGAGTAGATTTTGATGTGCCGGAAGTAAAGAACTTCATCTCGAGTCTTGAACATACGACCAACCACACAGGATCTCTTTCTTATCTTGACAGGAAGTCCTTTGAAAACAACGGTTTTGATAAGAATAGGGTCTTTTCTTAGAGATTGCACTCCAGCACCAAAGAAAGCGTTGTGGTGAATAAGATGAATCTTACTTTCTGTCAGGATAAGAGGACCAACAAAACAAAGAGTCCCAGAATTACCTTCCCGACGGCACTTAATAATCTCAGTTCCAGATCCAATAGCAATATTAGTTGGTTTAGCCAGGGCAAAGCCATAGTCAAAAACAACTGTGCCGGCCATTTCCGGAGTAATATTAGCCTGAGAAGAGAATTCCAGCGTAACAATAGTAGGAAGTCCTTCATAATCGAACAGACCAAAGAGGTTCAAAAACCCATCAGCAATAACACGCTGCAAAGCATTCCAGCCGCCTTCAACTTCAACCACGATTTCTAGAGGCACGCGGACGGGTACTGGGCTTGGCTTAGCGAGAATCTTCTTGCGAGCCCGTTCGGAGCTGACAAAGCTAAGGTCCTTGTAGTACTCAGGTAGGTTTTGCATACGGAAGAGCTTGAGCTGGCTGTTATCCTTAGCGTTCTTATGCATACCAAGATTAATAGTCTGGAAGCCTTTGAAGCCGCGATAGCGATTGGTAAGGGCACTGATTTCATCAGTATTTGTTTCCATAGGTTCATAAGGTAAGAGATCACTGGATTCTTCTTCTGAATCAGCTGCCGGGTTAAGTTGGTCCTCCGCATAGTCAGCTTGGTATTCAGAGCTATTAATACTATCAGAAGACTCCTCTTCATTGGACTCTGGATGGTTTTCTTCACTCTCGTCCATCTGAATGGCTCCGAGTGAGTCATCGGAGTACTCCATGGGCTGGTCGGTAATTCTAACCTGCTCAACTAACGAGATAAACTTGTTTTCAGCAGGACTAAGAGAAGGACCATAGATCTGGTCTTTAGTAAGAGTTTTAAGACTCTTTAAACACACAGGGCCATTGGGTGCGGTGATTTGAACTATTTTACCTGGTAAAGTACCATTCATAAGCACGTTAAAAGAAGTAAAGCCTTTCTCTACATAGCCAGTGATTTTAACAGCAGTGTCTGAAAGAACTTCAATGGAGTCTGCCACTAGATTGGGCCGTCCGGCCTTCTTTTGGTTGACAACTGTTTTAGCCTCGAGTACTCGGCCTATATCAGCTAAAGTGTACACCTTACTCTTACCAAAGACGGACTTGGCGTACTTTTTGAGATCAGAGGAGACGGTCTTAGTGTAGGACAGGAAAAGAAGATTGCCTTGTCTGGCTGTTTTCAAAACCTCTTCTACCTGCTTATCAATCTCGCTATCAAGAACAACAATATTTAAATCGGCGGCCAAAATCCGCATTTTCATAATTGCGATATCAGTTGACGAATTGCCAAAAAAGGAAAAAGAAGCTTTGCGCGTTGATACTCGTTCGCCTAAAAGTATCTTTTGCGGTTGCACGTCTAATTTATAGCTGTTTTTGATCGAGGCAATGATTGAAGGCATAATATCATCGGCCAAAACTTTAGTTCCAAGCGAGGTAACCACTACTGAAGTAACTAGCCCAATTCCAACCCGTTCTTTCTGAGATAAGCCGGTCTGTTTTAGATGTCTAGCCATATGGGTAAAAAATCTGCCCGAAAATGCGTTATATTCAGATTAGAATTGTGTTCGTATTTTGTTGAGTTAAGTTGAGTTGAGTTGAGTTAGTATTATGTTGAGTTGAGTTAGTATTTTGTTGATATTAAGTTAGTATTAAGTTAGTATTGTGCTGAGTTTATTGATTATGATAGTCTAGAATAATTATTTGGTGGAGTTCTCTGCTATCTTGTTCATCTACTGCGCGGCTGAAACCATATTCTTAGCTGCGCAAATAGATTGAGAGAAGACTTCTTAGACTGAAGCTCATTGGGTTATTAAGTAGAAATGTATAGATAGGATATTGTAGATAGCTATCTCAATGACAGTAACTACTAGAACGATTATAAATGGAGTTGGGGTGTTTGGTTCTTTATTCAAGTTATCGGATTTATTTACAGATTTATGTGTAGACAAGATATTTTCTGATAAGATAGTTTCCTATTGAGTTAGTATTGAGTTAGTATTGAGTTAGTAGTGGGTTGGATTAGTATTGGGTTAGTATGTTCTACTAGGAAATAAAACAACGACGGGCTTTCTATTTCAAAGATCAGTTCTCATTTGGGTTAGTACATGCACAAAAGCCTGCTCGCGGCAATCATGTCCACCGCACTGCTTGGGTACTAATCACAATCAGATATGAGAATGTCTAGCCGAGTGGCCAAAAACAGCGCCTTTTGTGCTTGGACTTAGAAAACATCTGGGTTACTTTTTCTATTCCGGCCTTATCATTGGCCACAGATGAAGCGAAAATCAAGTGAATCTTTGTACATGGCTTTGTCTGGAATAGATACAAGAAAAAGTCTTCTGGCACATCTAACGTCTCTAGTATGAGAACCAGTCTATCAGGGAGCAGAAAGAGCTGATTCTCCTTGGAGCTTAAGAATACGACTTCACTAGAATCTGTAAAAGAATATAACCGACAGTGGACAGTTGAGTCGCTAAACTTCTTTTTGGATGCTATTTTCTTAGCAGCAGCTTTAACTCTATGATCTTGCTCATTAGCAGAACATGCTCCCATGCCAATCTGCTTAATGTAAAGTTTATGTATTATCAGCCAACAATTGGATGTGTCTATAAAATCTCGGAAGATAGATAGTTTCCTTAAATGAGCGGCAAGAGTTGGTGTCATAAGTGTCTCGGTGTACTGCCATTGGTTGCTTTCCGTCTCTACATTAGAAAGGCATTGGATTTGGTCCACAAAGAAAGTTGTTAGTTTCTGTGTTGCGTCTTTTGATAGGCCGCCGTTAAAGAACTTCCATTTGAAGAAACGTAGAGGTGTATTGTATAAATGTGGTGCCGCAAAGATAAAATCAAGGTTATATGTGGGTGTTAGGGGAGGCATAAGGAGAGCTAGTATGTTAAAGAAACGTTCAGCAGGCACATGATCCAACGAAAAAGCCTCGGGCACGTCCATTAGTTGCTGGTTCTTAAGGATAAAAGCAATGTCCATTAAGGCCCGCAAAGCCGCCTTTTTAGCTTGTTCTGGCTTCTCTTTTTGAAACCTCCCAGGTGGTAGCACGAGATCAAGATGCTCTAAATAAACCTTCAGCATGCAGCCATGAATAAGTTGATCCAGGGTTTCCTTAGTATATTTGTTCTTATTCTCGTGTAAGTATTGTGTGCAGGTATTCCAAAGGGCCTGCTTATCAGCCTTTTGTTGAGCTCTTTTCAAATATGGATAGTGATCGTTTTGAAACTGTTCCGTAAACTTATTCAGTCTTTTATAAAGGCCAACATGCCAAATATTGCATACCGTCACATCAAGATCTTTGATCAGCTCTGTTTGTAAGCTGTATATTATTTCCAGAACTTCAGTTTCTTTTACTGGTTCCGGTGCTGGAATTGATATTGAACTCTTCTGACTATTCGATCCTGTTTTTACAGTCAAAGCAGCAACACCTTCACACCACCACGCATGGCCCAATACCAACAAAAAGAAGCATTTCCAAATGTCGGTTGGGAATACTTTACGTGGTTTGCTTTTGATAAAGCAGCACAGATCATTAAACGTACAATTTAATCTTTTATCATTTCCATTAGAAATCATTAAGTTGTGTGGGGTAGAGCAATCAGTAAATATACCCAATAATCACCACAATATTAGACCAATAACCATTTCAATACCAATACTAAGCCAATACCAACACAATGACCAACCAATTCCTAACCCAATCTAACTGTGGTATTTGTACCCACCATACATCTTAATGAGAATCTCAAATCATCTCTACTTTTAAACGAGTAGCTACAGATAATGTAGATATTTATTCCTTACTGCTTTAAACAACCCAATACCCAACTAAACTAACCCAATAGTGTAAGTATGCAGCGAAGATTGATAAGAGCTTCTAAAAGTTACATGAAGGACATACTAACCCAATACTAACTCTACTAAACTTCACTCAACACAACACAACTATATCATATCATAACTTAACTCATCTTTACTTTACTAAACTTCACTCAGCGCAATCTAACAACAACAATATCTTAGTGTAGATTATTTGTTGACAACTCCTTAATATAAGCAAATAGACCATCTATACTAACTCAATACTAATAGAAGGTGTTTTGTTTGGACAATGGAAAACAACAATATACACGAAAGCTCGCAAATCGTACAACGGTCGAGTGGAAGTGCCTGGGTAGGGTTTTCAGCTCTCTGCACCTCATTCATTCCCGGTTTCATTTTGCGATTGTTTGGAGTAAAGTCAAAAGAAGCACAGAGCGCCTGGCGAGAAAAGGTAGTTCTTTGTTGGATGATCATTATCGCTTGCTGCTTTCTAGCCTTCATTACCTACGGAATGACCATGTTCGTCTGCATCCCGCAGATGAGTTTTACTAAAGAGAAGATGCTTGAGATTAAAGAAGGACCTTGGATTATTGTTAGAGGAAAGATATTAGATGTGGCCCCTGGAGATATACTGAGCGACCAGACTGGGGCTGATGTCAGCCGCATGTTTAAACTAGACACACCTTCTTGCCAGAGTGCTTTTGGCAAAGATATTGTTAATGGTGGCACTATGGAACTGAGCAACTACGCTGAAGTTGGCCCGATCAACTATACGTGGTCCTCTGTGCTTGGCGGAGGGTTAACTGTAATAGGGAGTAGTGTGTACAATCTACAGGATGCAGTTTTGCCACCCTCAATTTCATTTCTGAACAATGCCGTTGATGCAACTAGAGCCAGTGAGAGATTGCGGCCGATTGAAATGCAGTGCCTACGTGAATCTTGCTATGCCGGGGAATTGGCTTTAAAATCAGTCGGCTGCCAAATCACCGACGGTTTTCTTTACATTTCCTGTGTGACTATTCTTAGTATGGTGATCAGTCGGTTTGTCTTAGCCGTGTTGTATTCGATTGTAGCGCGAATTCAAGCCTGGCGGCTCATGCGCTCCTCAACCGACACCATGCCAGTTATTATGATGACTGCTTGCTATTCAGAAGGCCGTGAAGGTCTTAAAGCCACCTTAGATAGTTTGTGTCTACAGGACTACACTAAAAAGCTGATTGTCGTTGTAGCAGATGGATTCATTACGGGGTCGGGCAACGAAGCATCAACTCCGGACATTCTCAAGTCTATGATTCGGCCAAGCGATGATGTTCCCTCCGAGTACAGCACCACCCCACAGCAGTACATTTCCATTGCCGCCGGCGCAGCTAAACTCAATCACGCCGAAGTCCATGCCGGCACTTATACAGCCGAAGATAAACGAGGGGCAGTCACAGCCAATATCATTCTCATTCTAAAAACGGAAAACCGAGGCAAACGAGATAGCCAGATGGTTGTGATGAACTTCTTCCACCGCATTCTCTACAAAACCCGCCTAACCCAACTAGACCAAGCTCTCTATCGCACAATCAAGACTCTAACCGGCTTGCATCCCTCCGAATTTGGCGCCGTGCTTATGGTTGATGCCGATACTTCCGTTCGTCCCAATGCTCTTCGCATCATGGCCCGAACAATGCAGAATGATGAAAACATCATGGGTCTCTGCGGCGAAACCCTTATCTCCAACAAACTCGGCTCCTGGGTAGCCGCCATCCAAGTTTTTGAGTACTACGCTAGTCACCATCTAACTAAGGGCTTTGAAAGCATTTTTGGCAACGTCACCTGCCTTCCCGGCTGTTTCTGTATGTATCGCATCAAAGTCGAACGCGGCGGCAGCCATGCCCCAATTCTAGTCGCACCATCCGTATTACATGCCTACGGCAGTGATGAAACAAAGACTCTCCACGAAAAGAACCTACTACTACTCGGCGAAGACCGGTACCTCACCACTCTTCTCCTCAAGAACTTCCCCAAAAGAAAGCTAGTCTTCCTCCCTAATGCTCTATGCGACACAATAGTTCCCGATCGTTTTTCCGTTCTACTTAGTCAACGCCGCCGATGGATCAACTCAACTATCCACAATCTTTTTGAGCTACTCAAAGTCGATCTCTGCGGCACTTTCTTCTGTTCTATGCAGTTCATTGTAGTTCTTGAACTTTTTGGCACCATTGTTCTTCCAGCCGCCATTATCTTTACCGGTGTTCTTATTCTAACAGCCATCCTTATCCAACCAGTCTGGATTCCTTTAATCCTTCTTGTTGCCATCTTAGGACTACCCATGGGTCTAGTATTTGTCACCAACTTCAATCCTCTCTACTTTATTTGGTTTGTTATCTATCTTGTCTCCCTACCCATATGGAACTTTGTCCTACCCGTCTATGCCTTCTGGCACTTTGATGATTTCTCCTGGGGCGAAACCCGCCGCATCGACAAGCCCGAAGAATCCATTCCCCACGGCACTACCCCCGAAAAAGAGGCCAATACCCCACAAGCCAAGATAATCCTCACCAACTATGAAGAGATCTAGTTAGTTTAAATTAGAGTAGAGTTTAGTATTGGGTTGATATTGGGTTAGGATTGGGTTGAGTTAAGCTAAGTTAAACCTTTATTCATACTAGTACCATTTACCACACCACAAACCAACTTTACTAAACTAAAGTCAAACTGAGTACACATAAACTAACTCAATCTAAGAACAACACCAATACCAAACCCAACCCCAATCCAACACCAAACCCAATACCAACCCAACCCCACCCAATACCAACTCAATCTAACTCAACTTAATACAACGGCTAATTAGTCTTTTTTTTATTGCCCTAGTCAATGAATATTCTTACTGCTGCACTAAAGACCATTAACAATGCTAATATCAAAGGACAAAAAGAAGTTCTTATTAGAGCTCCAAACAAAGTAGTTAGAAGCTTTCTTGAGTATATGCAATTAAAAGGATACATTTCTGAGATTGAGTACGTAAATGATCATCGTAAAGGCAAGGCTATTCTAACTCTGAATGGTCGATTGAACAAGTGTGGATCTATTTGTCCTCGTTTTGATGTTCCTTTGGATAAGTTAGAACAATGGAGTAGTCGATTACTTCCAGCTAGACAGTTTGGGCATGTAGTTATCACTACTTCTAAAGGCATTCTTGATCATAAAGAGTGCGTAGCCCATCATACCGGAGGAAAGATACTCGGTTTCTTCTACTAATAAACCAGAATCACGGATACTTGCCCCATCCGCGGACTGGACTGGGTTTTTGATTAGATTGAGTTTTTGATTATGTATTTAGATTAGATTAGATTGTGTTAAGCTGTATTTAGATTAGATTGTGTTTTTAGATTAGATTGAGTTAAGTTGTATGTAGATTAGATTGAGTATTAATGTTGTATTGAGTTGTATTTAGATTAGATTGAGTTTTTGATTTGATTAAGTTAAGTTGGGTATTTAGATGTACTTATTTAGATGTACTATTTAGATTAAGTAAAGTAACGATGTTTATTGATTTCAGTTGATCCTAAGTTAATCTCATGTTAAGTTAAGTTAATACTAACCCAAACTAACCCAATCTCATGTTAAGTTAAGTTGAATTAGTGTTTGATTGGGTTGGATTGTTTTCAAGCGTATTAGATAGCGTACTGGTTGTTTTTGAAATTCTTATGGCGGCAAGATCGTCTTGTATTTGCTTGGGTGAGGTGGTAGATGGAGTAGATGGAGTAGATGAGGATGGGGTTTGGAGTAGAGAGAAGAACTTAGCCTTGCCCATGCCGGTAGTAGCTGAAACGGGACAGAAAGGTAAAGTTTGATAGAATTCTTCTAGCCAAAGAGCCATTGATCTAATTGTTGGAGTAATGTACTCTTCTTGGGATAAATCTTGTGTAAATAAGTCCATATCTTGTGTCCAGGCTTGTAAGGCTTCAGCTCCTGGTAAGTCTGCCTTATTAACGACTAGTAATAAAGACTCTTTTAAGTGGCATTGAATAGAAGCAGCAAATAACATATTACTAATAAAGCATTGAGGATATTGTGCTTTTTCTCCATCTACTACATAGAGTAAATGAACTTTAGTATCTGGAGTAGCAGATAGACATTTAGTGAGAATTTGACCAGAAACTGAAGTAGTAAACATTTCTATTTGGCCTGGTGTATCTATTATAGTAAAGTCTGGTTTAACCTTATCTATCTCAGTCATAAACTTATCTATTTGAGTTATGAATAAATTAAGTACGGCTAGAATAGCCCCATTAGGTCCTAGTTTCTTTTTAGTCATTAACTCTTCAATTGCAATGACGTCACGAATATCATAATGTAAAGGCATTTTAGAAGTTAAAACGGCTGGATCTAAATTTACTCCAAAGACTGCATTGTTCAAACCAGTGCTATTATCTAAACGTAATGACTTTTCGGACAACCAAGAGTATAAACGATGGCAGAAAGTAGTCTTTCCACTACCAGCCATACCCAAAACAATGAAGATCTGGTGGGTCATTCTAAATTTTTTAGCTTAGCATGTATCCACTTGAATATCTAAGGGGTTTACTAGGGGTTAGAGTGAGTGTTGGGTTGCGTAATGGCCAGGATTACACTGGAGTCCTTAAAATGTTTGATGAGCACATTAATATTCTTCTGGCTAAAGTAGAACAAGGCCGGCCTAATGAACTGCTCTTTTTACGTAGTGATAATATTCTAACTATTGCCGAATAAGACATTGAGTTAAGTTAAGTTAGTATTTGATTGGGTTTAGTATTAGATAAATATTTAGATAAGGTTTATGTATTTAGTTGTGTATTGAGTTAGTATTGGGTTGAGTTGTGTTATGTGTTGATTTGAGTTGTCTATTAAGTTGAGTTAGTATCTAGTTGAGTTGTCTATTAAGTTATGTATCAAGTTGTACTAAGTTATGTATTAAGTTGAGTTTGTATCAAGTTGTACTAACCCAATACCAATCAAATACTAACTCAACTTAACTCAACTTAACTTAACTCAATTGAATACTAAGTTAATCTAAATTGCTTAAGACTGTTGTTTATTGCATAAGTTATTAATAGAGACAGCCGTATCCAACAGAGAAGGGGTTAGGGTGGTATTTGGGTGGTATTGGGTGGGATGGTATTTGGGTTAGTATTGGGTGGTACTAAATTAGTACTGGTCGAAGTACTGACCATGGACAAAGGGTTCTATTGGCATTTGCGTTTGTATGTGTGTGCGAATTGAGTAGCAGGGCGCGGACCGATCGAATTCTTCGTTTTGTTTCTGTGGGATAATTGGGGGCGTATATACACGCATTTGCATGCTGGTCCAGTTGATGTCTCGAAAGAAGGCATGTTTGCAGATCATTTTGGCGCCTTTCTTGTAGCCAATGCGCTTCTTGCGATCGGTAGTGAGTAACTTTCGAATTAGATCGCGTGTAACTGCATCAACATAGGGTGGGAATCCGATTTTACCATGAATAATCTGGCGGCAGAGTTCTATTTGGTTCTCATGATAGAAAGGAGGAATACCAACTACCATTTCGTAAAGAATCACGCCTAAGGACCAAAAATCAACTTCAAAGCCATGGCCGATATTCATGATGATTTCTGGAGCTAAATACTCTGGAGTGCCACATAGAGTCCATGTAACTGGATCAAATAAGCGTTTGGAAAACCCAAAATCGGCCAGCTTAATATGGCCAGTATGGTCCAAAAGAACATTCTCTGGTTTTAAATCGCGATAAACAATTCCTAGATCATGAAGAGCATCTAGAGCCACTAAAATCTCCGCAATGTAAAACCGAGCCTGAGCAATACTAAACTTCACAATATCTTTCATGTAGTTGAACAGTTCACCACCGGGAACATACTCCATAACCATGTAGAGGTATCTTTCATCCTGGAAAGTACTGTAAAGTCGCACAAAGAAAGGAGAGCACATGGAAAGCATGACTGCTTTTTCATTATAGATATGGGATAGTTGATTGCGCTGAATTATTTGGGCCTTACTCATGACTTTTAGAGCATATAGCTTTTTCATATTAACCTGGCTGAGACCTTCAAAAGAGACTAGAAAGACCTTGCCAAAGGAACCTTCACCCAAGATACGGACCATTTTAAGATCTTTAAGTAGAAACATTGGGTTAAAATTCTTTCGCAATTCTTTTAAAGCAGGAATCTTATGTTTTTCCTTTTTGGGACATGACGTAATTTCAATATTTCAGATAGTGGTTGGGTAAGTTTTTGGTTGGTTGAGTTATGATTGGGTGGGTTTTGGTTGGGATGGTAGGGGGAGGAAAAGAGAGTAAATGGATGGGCGGGAAAGGAAAAGGTTGAGGTTGAGATAGATGGCGAAACTTGAAAAGAGGGGATTTTTTAATTGCTATGGGCGGTTGTTCGGGTGAATGTGCTTGTACTGATGCAATTCCAGCGCGATCTTTATATGCTTCTATTGATATTAATGGTGTGACTGGGATTAATGAGCAAGTTCGGGGTTGTTGTCGGGAGGTGGTTAAAAAGAGCCATGCTGAGAGGAATGGAGGCGTGGTGGCCGTGGCTAAAGATGGGCAGCGACTGATTGTAAAGATTCCTTTTATCAGTAAAGTTGCTTTAAGTCGAATTGAGATAAAGAGTTCTTTTAAACAGCTTTGCGTCTTTGCTAATAATCGGTATGTTACTTTGAGTAGTAAGCCTAAGCCGGGTGAGAGTTACTGCTTGCCAGGTGATGACCATATTATTCGGGTTAATTTGCCATCGTATAAGTACAAGTCAGTGGACTTTGTAGCTTTGTATTTGCAAGATGCGGGTGAAGGTGAAGGAACACTGAGTTACTTATGTTTGTGTGGTGAAGTAACGGGTAGTTTAGCCAAGGCTGTTAATGTCTCCTATGAGTTGTACCCCATTCCCGAAGACACGAAGATTTCGGAAAAGAGTCATAGTACTATTTTGCAGTAAGTTAAGTTAGTATTAGGTTGGGTTGGGTTGGGTTGGGTTGAGTTAAGTTGAGTTAGGATAGTTAAATGATATAGTTTATTGAGTTGGTATTGGGTTAAGTTGATAAGATAGTAAGATAATAAAGAAGTGGTATCCCAAATTGTTTTTTGACTCGTAATGATGGAACTAAAAGAGAGATTGCTGGTACAGATGAATGAAACGACTAAAAGGGATAAAATGAGAGAGATAAAACAACGGTTGTTAAAGTTGGTCTTACAGGTGGAGGAATGTGAGTGGGAGACTGATTTATTCCTTAAGGAGGTGCAGAACTGGCATTGTCTAGCGCAATCAATGGATGGAAAAGACTCGCGTGAACCAGAAACACTCAAGATTTGGCTATTTATTATTGAAACGGCCAAGACCCTATCTGGACGTGATAGTAATTTGGCTACGTTAAATATTAATGCTCTAGAACTAATCAAAAGTATTGATAATTTGGCTCAAAGTCCAACTGTACTCTTTTACTTGCAAGATTTACTTAATCTTAATGAGAATGAAGTATTTATCGGTCGTTTAAACAGTGCCATATCTCGAGGACAAGCTGAGTATGATAAGTATTGCAGCATGCTATTTCAAAAATAACATAGCCATGTAACAAAAAAGACCATTTCATTGGGTTAGTATTGGGTTAGTATTTAGTTGGTATTTAGCTAGGATTTAGTTAATATGTAGTTGTTACGATTATCGCTTATTATTACCAACTGGACTTGATCTAAATAAATACTAACTTAAACGTAATCCAATAAACTATATCATTTAATTATCCTAACTTAAACCTAACTCAACTCAACCCAATACAATCTAACCAGAACATAACTTAAACAAAACTTAAACGTAACTTAATCACAACTTCAGCTTAGCGAAGCTTGGGGGTGATGTAGCGATGAAAGTAAGGAAATAATAAACCAACCACCAAACAGGGCGGGCCAAAGAAGAGAAGGAATGTTTTGATTATGGTTAAGAATGTGGCTTTGGTTATAGGAGTGTTAGTTAGTAGTTCATAGGCCTGCATATGAATGGCAGGGTTCTGAAGATACTTTTGCAATCGGTCGCGGCAGACGGCTCTATCGGCCTTGGAGCGGGCCGCAATAAGAAGAATGACTAATTTCTCTATTAGGAAAAGGTGGTATGGATTGTAGACGGGCGTGTAGTTGCGGAATAGACTGATTTTCGAGATGAGCTCGGTGGGAAGCATAGTGGGCTGGCATTTGAAGATCCATTTGAGGACCCAAAGAACCTTGATAGTGATCGTTTCAAAAACTCCCTTGTAGGAAAGAGCGTCATTGAAGCTTTGATGGCAGGTGGGTCCTAATGTATTGGTGTAAAGATTAATAGTTGGAAGACTTAGTGGGCCTTTGGCAATAAAGAGCTTGTAGGGGATAATACAGAACAAACAGCAGAATACAACTTTGATGATTGGCAGTAGAAAGAAGGATAAAGGCAGAAGGAAGAAAAGTAGAGAATAGGTGCCGATTAATAGGGAAATTACCGTAAAAACGAAGAGAAGACTAACTCCAAAACTATGACTGGGGTCAACTTTAGCCAAGTATGTGAGCTGGCTATTAGATAGCCGATAAAGAAAGCCAAAGGCGAGAAAAGGAAGAACAACCTTTCGTAGTACAATCTCAGTTAGCAGGGCCAATATGTACTCAAGAGCCACAAACTGTTTCTCTTCAATGGCTCGCTTGCAATGTAGATAGAAATCTAGGTTGGCCATGTTAATTGGCATAATCAAAGCGACTAGCAAAACAGTGGTGGTGAACACCACCAAATAGACCGAGTAGCAGTCAAGCCATTTAAAGTTGGGATATTGTTTAAGCAGGGCCTTCAAATCAGCCGGTGGGTCTATTTGGTGGGTCTGTAGAGCGCGAATAATTGCTGGCTCATTGCACACGAGACCCCGTAGGCGGCCGATAGGGGCTTGGTTGCGCAAGTAGAAGAAAAGCAGGAGAAAGATAGTGGCGTACAGAACAAGCTCGATGAGAATAGAACTGCCCTTAAAGAAAGGATTGAAGGAGAAGGAGTGCTTGAAGATAGTGGCGATCTTTTTGAAGCTAACCGGTTGAAAGAGGGGAAGTTTAGTCTGGTGAATCGGACTTGGCTTAGCTCGATCTTGCTGGCTGATTCTTTGGGCTAGCTGATTAAAGGCAGTAATGGCTTTGGTAGTTTCGGGTGTTCGGTTTTTGGGAACGTATAGTTGGTAGAGGTACCTAATAGGAGATATGTCTTTAGGGAAGGGTATGCCATGTTGGGCGAAGAAGGGGACAATTTCCTCAACGGGCCCCGAGTAAACCACTGTCTGTCGGTGAACAACCACAACATGATCGATAATATCCACAACCTCGGTTTTAGGGTTTTGAAGAGATATGACTACGGTTTTGCTCGTATGTTTGATGGAAGAAAGAATAAAGGCAAGTGCAGTTGGAGATAGCCCAGTGAAGAAGTCTTCCCAGATTGTTATCTCTTTTCCAGCAAGAATCCCCATAACCGCGGCTGTTTTTATTTGGTCGAGATTGGCTAGTTTGCGCAAAGGGACTTTTTTGATATGCCGCAGCATAAACATGGTAAGAAGAGTTTCTACATCCTTGGGTGATTTTTCATGACCTTTGGCAGCTGCAAGAAGAAGCTCATATGCGGTAGTGTTAGAACGGGGTGGATGGAGTTCGCGAATGTATTGAGTCTTTTGAAACCAATCTTGGACATCTCGATCAACCATTTTTCCTTTTTGGGCCACAAAAATATGCCCAAAGCTTTTGTAAGATGGCCGGCAATATCCAGCTAGTGTTTCAATCAGCTTAAGTTTAGGATTTCCAGCCAGCCCCAAGATAGCAGTGACTTTGTTTGACGGAATACTCAAGGTAATATTTTTGAAAATTGTGGATCCGGATGCGTCCTCTAGTGTATAGTTGCTATATTCGATGCACATGGGCTGATCTGTCATAATGGGCAAAAAAAGCGGGCATATATTGAGTTAGTGTTTGATTGGGTTGTTAGCTGATTGGTTTAGTATTAGGCATGGTTGGTGGTGAGTTTTTAATTGTGATAAGTTGTTTATTGTGATAAGTTGCCAATTGGATTGTCCGCACCAATAATAATAGCCATCCAAATAGATCAATTTCCCGGCATAACCAATACCAACCTAATACTAACTCAACTACCATACCACACTCATTCAATAAAGACCAACTTAATTGTAGTGCCGTTACACAACTACGAATCCTTACTCACACCAAATCGTTTATTTATTGACCGATCGCATTAATATTGGGTTATTGTTGGGTTAATAGAGAATTTGAATCATATCAAATACTAACCCAATAGGTATTATAAAAATTTGAGTATGACGTCATATCATCGTTTACATTCAATAAATGGGTTAGTATGTCGTATCGAGGTATGTCACTGATTGGGTTAGTATATCTATAGATACGCAGGTAGAAATACTACTATTGGGTTAGTAAATCTAATCCAAATCTTACTTGTACTAAACCAATACCCAACCAAAATCTTACTTGTACTAAACCAATACCCAACCAAAATCTTACTTGTACTAAACCAATACCAACTCAACCCAACTTATCTTAAACCAATACCAGCTCAACATAGCACATATTAATAGCCCAATCAAATTAATACTAACCCGGCAAACTTTTTATAGGTCATTTCCTAATTAGGAAAATATATGAAAGCTGATGAAAAATTAGCTAAAAATCTAACGATGGGTTCAGAATATCAACGACTTAATTTATCTTATATTGATGTTCTAAAGAAGGCAAAACCAGTGGAAACAAAAGGAACAGTTCAACGCATAACTAAAAAGGCTGTGAGAGTAAGATATGGAGAGGACAACAATGCATTATTTGAATTTCTAGGCGATCTACTATTTAAAGCGACCGACACGGAAGTTCAAGAGGAGCTCGATTCCTTGTTTACAGGGACCACAATTTGCAAGATCCAACTACCAGGCCATGCTAATGTTGACCAGAGTGTCCTCCTAGATACCTTCAATGAGGAGGAGTTTGAGCTTTTAAAAGACCTCCTTCGATTCAGCCCCGACTCAGCTAACAACAATCCCGCGATGTTCCTTAGGAAAAGGCCTGCAATGTCTAGGGGGAATGCTTCCACGGCTGCAGATGAGCTGGAGATACAGCGATTAGAACCTCTTAACTTCTATTCCGACTCTGAAGAAGAAGAAGAAGGCAACCCTGTAGGTGAATCTGCTGGTACTAGGTCAATAGTTTCTAGCCGGCGGCGCACGCATTCGAGGGCACCAACAAGAGTAGTGCGTTTTAACGTCCCCTCGGAGGCTGGTGGGTCAACTGTTGCTCCTAGCAGCCTTCGATCCACAACTAAATCTTCATCTGCTTCAACGACTACTAGTGGCTCCCCCGAGAACTCAAGTAGTACTTCCCAAAGCAAATCCTTTTGGAGTAGTGCTCGAACTACAGCAACTAACCTCACCCGTTCTAGCTTTAATTCATCAGTGAGGCGTGCCAAGAAAGCGAAGGATGTAGTTAAGGGTGCAGCTCATCAAATCCGCGAGAATGCGCAATCCAAATTAGACGAGATAAAAACCGACGCTGCTGCCCACCTAGAGAACAAAGAGTTATACCAGAACATTCTGCGGCGACTTAGGGGGCGCATTAATACTGCTAATCCCGCAGACATCATTAGAAGGGCCAAGAACTACAACGCCATTCCAGAGAAGAGACAAATCAAACTCCCCGAATTTAATACCAACGTTGAGATTGATTATATGAAATTAGTCAAAGCTTGTGCTGAAGCATTCCAAATCACTACCCAAGCCGAGAAGGTTATGTTGCAGTATCTGATTCAAAAGGGAAAGGCTGACTTTAAAGATCAAAAGCACCAACCTCTACATGATATCAGTGACGATGAAATTCAATGTCTGGTGGCAGAGGAGGGGCTAAGTTTGATTTTGAAGAAGATCTATAGAATCTTTTGCAGTAAAGCAAATCCCTCAGACATAGTCGATAGGCAGAAGGACTTGCAATTGGAATGGTGGGGAGAAAAGAAAAAGACCATGGAGGAGGCAAAAGTGACTAAGCCACATTTCGAAGAGTCAAACATTGCTGCTTATATGGCTATTCTTAAGGCTATCGATAAAAATTGGGATGCACTTGTCTCAATCTCGTGCATGAATTCTAAGGCAGATGCGGGTGTGTCTGAACATAACCAGACTCGCCTTACTGACACCCAGTATGCTAGTCCTGAACGTGCAATGTCTATTCTTCGTTACATGTCTCGTCCTATTGATGATAATGATAATGATAATGAGGAGAACCTAGAGGAGTTGCAGAACACTATCAATCTTTTGATTATGGACAACGTTAAACAGGCAAGACACGAGATAGAAGTAATTCAAACAGTCCAGAAACTGAGAGGCGTTGAAATAGACCTTGACAAAATTGATCTGAAGATGAGTAAATTCCAAATCACCAAGAAACAATTTGCCCCTATCGAGCAAATAATGAAGGACCCGAGTGGCAAGCCTATAACGATAGAGTCCTTAGCTAAGCAGCAACTACAACAGGAGGCGCAGGCGGCCGAATTACTTCGTAAGAAAGCAGAAGCAGCAGCAAAAGCGGCAGCAGAAAAAGCAGAAGCAGAAGCAGCAGCAAAAGCAGCAGCAAAAGCAGCAGCAAAAGCAGAAGCCAGACGACTTCAAGCGGCAGCGAATACGGAATATAATGTAACTCCTGATCTACTATCAAAGTCCCACCCCCCACCACAACAAACCCAATCTAAATTTAATGGGGATGTAACTATACCATTTCCGGCCTCGTCTAATCCTAAATCCAATGGTATCTTTGGCATCCTAGATCCGCATATGCACAAGATCGGATATCTAGTCCTGTATCTCTTTACTGGTATTGTGTGGATATCAGCCGTTTACTATTTTGCGAGGATAACTAATCAAGGAGTGCCTACGACGTGGTTGGATTGGGTTAGTGCTGGTATTTCGCTTCTTTTGATCATTGTATCTGCCTACCTTGTTTGTGCAGTCCACCAGCAAAGCGACTCAAAAGCTTCTTCGAAAGCTTCTTCGAAAGCAGAGACTTGGAAGGCGATTCTCGCGGCGCAGGCTTTGCCATGTATACTTCTGGCCGGAATAACTTTTGTGGTGTTCTTGTATTTAGACACGCAAATGCACATTATTCGGCCGATTTTAATTGGAATTTCCATGCTGATCTGTGCCTGGGTGACATTTGATATGGCGTCTCATCGGCCAAACTCTATTTTTGGAACAAAAAACAAGCAATCCATGATATTGTTGGGGTATCTTATGCTGTTGGGGATTGTTTTTATCTCAGGCCTGATTCTGACTTTTACTGCTTTGCCAACCACAGCACTTCATCGCCAATTCTCGGAAGCGTTTGGGTTAGGTTTGAGTTAAGTTAGTGTTGGGTTGGGTTGAGTTGAGTTGAGTTGGGTTGGGTTATATTGGTATTACAACGAATAAATAGAAGTTAGCTTAAGTTATGCTAGGTTGGGTTAGTATTGGGTTGGGTAAGATAAGGTTGTTATTATGTTGGCATTAGATTGTTGAGTGTTTGTTGGCTTTGCTATCGATGAAGGGGTTGGCTTGTGGTACTAGCTGGTGGCTGCCGGAGATAATGGCTTGAATCGAACGGGGCTGACTATGTTCTACTATTGGTGCAATTGTTGGATATATGGATTGGACTATTTGCTGGGAGAAATGAGTAAGCAACAGAGACCCATCTTATTAGACGATCAAACGGCTGGCCTGTTTTTAAGAAGAAAGACTCATTTGGTGTTTGTTCTGGCTTTGCTGATTGGCATGACTAGTGTATTGGCCTCAACACCAAGCGGATCTGTGGATGCTAGTATCAACGCAAATCCAACATCAGTTGATGCTACCCGCCTCCCACTCACTCAAGAAGTCAAACAGAAGCTATATGAGCTCTTCCATCAAATTATGGAAATCAAAAACACACAAGATGATTTGATGTTCAGCCAAGAGAACTTCTGTAAAAGACTAACCCAAAAACCCGAGGGATACCATCTGGCAGTGGACACTTATACTATTACAACCAAAGACTGGACTGAAAGTTGGGAGAAACACGAATTTCAACGCGATGTGCTGACTTTGATGGCTGAAATAAAGTGCCAGGAGCTGAAACTTGAGAACTTGCACATTAGCGATAGCATTGCGTATGGCCGGGCCATAATAAGGCTTCTTTGTGTTGTCACCACCGAACGATTGGTTCTCAGCCTTCAAAAGGCGACTGTATGCACGTATTTAGCTCTTAGTATGTACTTAAGTGAGACACAGCTAGCTCTGAAGGACACTCCAGTTCAACCTCTAAACGAGCTTTGCTTAGAATCATGCAACAAGTTTGGATTGGAGGTGGTTATGGAAGCGTTGAAGAATAAAATGGTTACTCATCTCGTAATCAAAAACTACCAAGATTGTGTTTTTGGGGCATTGGACAGCATCAGTCTAGCCCCAAAGCGCGAAATATCAGTCTATGTAGGCGACCAAAACACTGTCCTGAATTTGCTTCCCATTGTAAACCAGCCATATGAGTTTATTTCAATCAAGATCGTGGTGTCGCCCGAGTACACCTGTATTGCTGAGGGCTTGGAGTATTTTATCGAGGCTGAGAAAGCCCAGAAGGCCAAGATAGTGCTGGATGGCTCGGTTGTGCATGAAAAAGACCCCCCAAGAATCTCTAGGCCCAGAAGGTACATTCGGTACATTGCTGCTCAGTATCACATTATCGTTCTTCTGTTTATTGTGATTAGTGGTCTCTTCTGTATGTTGTGGTGGCGCCCGCCCTTGTCCGTACTCACCGCTAAAGAAGACCGGGAAGATATCAAACTCGATGCGAAGCTTGAGAAGACGTTAAATGAAACACCCAACAATTCATTAGATAGCAGCTCGTCGGGTAGTCCGGCCAATAGCCTAGAAGAAAACGCAGACGGCAATTTAGATAAAGAAGTGAATGGTGAATTAGATAAAAATGTGAGCGGTAAATTAGATAAAGAAGGGGATGGTAAATTAGATAAAAATGTGGATAACAAGTTGGCCCAATAAGTATAGATTTGGGTGCTGATGGACAACAACAATAAAACAGCTCTAAACTAGTTGCTTTTAGAAGATATGTGTGGTGCTGTTATACGGCCATTACTCATTTTCCACACGATCGACTTGATCACTACTTAGTACTTGCTACTTAGTGCTACGACTACTAACTTAATATGACGTCACCTCTCAGTCAGTCCATACTTACTTAATAAAAAGCACCACCCTTCTCATGGAATTCTTTAATGGAGTAGTATTGGGTTAGCTAAGGGATGTTGCCCAACTCATGGGTACTGCAATGTGTAGATAAGATCAATGCTAGCGACATACTAACCCAATAGTTTTTTAATAATAATGGTGCAGATAGGACAGATAGCTATGCATATGTCTTATCTTTGGAGTTGGATGGGACTGCTAGCCCAGAAAACAAACTACTTCTGGCTTGATGCCCAAATTAAGGCCGAGTCGAGAGAAATAGCAACGGCACTGGGCCAGTCCTTCACGTATGTGATAGAGGACCACAAAACAAGCCTGCCAGAGATGTTCCTGCAGCTGATAGAACCATGCCTCAAGGGGAGCACGCCCGTCTACTCTCTAAATATGCATAAAAACCGCCTTATAATGAAAGACCTGGCAAGTACTCAACCAATACTGCCACCAAGTTTAGACAGACTGGAAGCCATCTACAATGGCACATTCCACATTAACCAAATAGTATTCACCTCGGCCGATGAATACATGCTAAAACTAATGGGAAAGGTCAGGTCTTCTGGGCCCGAAACCGCCATGATTATTGAGAGCGCTAAGTTTAATTGCCAACTAGCTCCGCCAAGCTTAGAACGGCCTGAATTACCTCAGTTGAACAGCAATATATCCACCCTAGTGCTAACCCGTTTAGAAATTACAGGGGCTGCTCCACCCGATCTTGAGCAATTTCTGAATTATATTGCTTTAGAAACCCCAATCCAGTCTCTATACGTCACCCATGTTGTAAATCAAGCACTATCCCTCTCCTGCTTTGAACACGTCAATTGGGCATCCACCTCGCTTTTATCTCTTCATTCCCTTTCACTTGACTCTTTGAATCTGGCCAGCTTGCAGAGTCTTTTAAACCGCACCGCGGTGTCTCTAAAGCAGATCACAGTGGAGGAGATTACTGGGGGCCAGTCCATGGCCAGTGACCAGCCGACTCCCTGTACTATGCTCGCTATTGATCTGCAGCTCTTTCTTCGGTGCAGCCAGGTAGGATTAGTTGGCTTGATTAGGATTGACCGCCTACTTGTTCGAGTTATTATCGGGTTAGAACCGCCCAAGGAGATTAGCAAGCCCGCTATCCCCATTTGGATTCATTGCAATACACTTTCTATCGAAATACAACGAACTGCCCCCTGTTTCTTGGCCGGCATAGCCAGTATCGACAACATGCCAGACATCTTCTTTCAGCACGGTGTTGAATTCCACACCCATGTCCTTACCTATATCCAGCCTAGTGCATCGAACTGGGAGGATGATGATTGTGCTTCCCATATCAAATCTTCTGCTCGGACACTAAACGAATGGCGACCACTAGAACACGGGAACCATGTATTGCGCAAATACCCAAAGGGATCCCAGACCATCTTCTATATTACACGCGCTACTATCGCACTTCATATGCCTATGGCGATGAATGCGATCGAGTATTTTATCAATTTATCGGCCAACTCTATCTGTTCCTCTTTGCATTACCACATGCTCACCATCCAACACGATGATTGTAAAGACTTAAGCGAGTTTGACCTATTTCAAAGAACACTGTTCGTTGTCGGTTCTATTTCGGGATACCAACTAGAGATTTGTAATATCACATACTGTGGCACAGCCGAGGTGGCACGCCATCTATATATATCCCGATTGTCCTGTCGGGTCTTCTACCAAATAACGGTTAACACTTTGGTCCTAAACAACCTGTCTTCTCTAGCCATCAGCTTTCTGTACGAAATTTACCAAATAAACTGCCGGCGCATCAAACTTCGGAAAATCTCCCCTGATGATGTAAATTGCTTGCTAAGCTATATAAATCAGCAATTAGCCCGCCACGGCGCCATCCCCGTCATCGAAATAGAGGAATATCCGTGGCTGGGCGAGGCACCTGCTCATGCCTTAGAGCCCTTTATGGCCCATAGCCTACGATATGGTGAAGTTCGAGCTATTCTAAACCAAGACATGCTGCTCATGGCCCGGCCTCCGCCCATCCTAGCCCAAATGAAAGAGTTAGGGATTACTATTGTCTGCCAGATGAACTGGGGTTGCTGGACAGAATGGATGTTGCGGTATGACATCTGGCTTGATAGCCCGTTTTCTTCCCAAATAGACGAGCTTTCTATCACTAACGTGCTCTTCCAACGGTTGAGAAGTATTGTGACAGAAAAGAGAAGACGACAATATACCGCCTCTCCCTATTCATGCTTTAAGGTCGGGCGCCTAAGCCTAGTTTGTGAAACCAACACTCCCGGTATTCTGTTGGCTGATGCCCATATCAAAATCGCTCTACAGTGGATGCAACTGTACTTCCCGCAAGTAAGACACCTTATTATTTATAGGCCGTTGATCACGGAGGACTTCAAAAACAACATACAGCATGTTCTTTTCCAAATCAACTCCCAATCGCTTTCCCTGCAAGCCCTGGACTTGAACTTCGCCTCTATGCCCCACGATTGTCTGGAGGAGTGTGATATTGCTCTTAATATTGCTTTTGTTCGCAAAATAACCGCGCCATCGATCTATAATGCCCATTTGCAAGATCTGCCCCCCGCCAGAATGTTTGTTATTAATCGGCATGTTTTTAACCAGCTAAAGACTGCTACTCACCACCAAAGCATGTCTGTGTTCAATAATAAGACTAACTCGACTGGCGCATACCCAGTACCTCCCTTCACGTTCTTTAATCTACCCGCGCTAGAGATGTTTGTGCAGAGACGCAATGATGACGGCATCAAATGCAATCAGCAAGATTGTCCAAACGAAGAAGCCCTTCTTTCAGACTGTTTGGAGTGCGAGAAAGAGCAAAAACCGTGCCATCCCACTCATCAGATAGTTTATATCTTATCTTGTGGCCACTTCATCTGCACCATGTGTTTCGACGCTGTGCAATCTCCCCAAGACATAGTAACTCCCACCGAGTCCGAAAATATGCCCCGCGACGGTTTAGATGATATTTCACCACCTGAACTCTCTACTCCATCTACTGCATCTACATCATCTAACTCAACCAACCCAATACAACCCTGTGGCATTTGCCGAAACTTCAAGGAAATTAGCCTTGCTGACTGTATCTTTATTGTTAAGACCAGTCCCACGGACCAACCACTCACACTCGAGTCATTCTCCCTCTGCACTGTCCAGCATGGCCTAATTACCACCTGTAGTCCACTTGTTGCCCAATTTAAAGCCATCCTTAAATCCCTATCCCACAGTTACTGAGTTAGTCTTGGGTTAGACTAGTTGATATTGTACTACCAAAATAAGTAGTAGATCAATAAATCAATCCGTAGTTCATTTATAGTAGGCTCTTCGCTACTTTATGTTTGTATCAAGTTGAGTTTATTGATTAGAATGAAATGAACTAATTGTTTTCCGATCCAATAACAGTAAGCACTATCATACTGCTAGCCAAACTAAGTACTAAATTAAGTACCAAATTAAGTACTAAACTAAACCAACTACTAACCCAATACTAATGTGATTTAGTTAAAATTCAAAGAATAAACCCTTCTCTTTTATTTTCCATCTAGGAATGGTTGTATTTTGATTTTTCCTTAGCTATTTATGATAATTCTTAAATAGATTCTGTAATCTTATTCAAGACAATCTAACAACACGGCAATACCAACCAAATACCAACTCAACTCAACTCAACTCAACCCAACTCAACACAAACGAATACCAAAATAAGCACTAACTCAACTAACAATCCAATTTCCTAATATGGTAATTTTAAAAATAAACTCCGCCATTTCCTAATATGGTAATTTTGGGCGTATTTCCAAATTAGGTTTTGCATCAAAAAATGCTTAAACGAAGAAACAGAGCCGTTTTTGGAGTAAGTTGGGTGATTGGGCTGTGCCTGTTCATTTTAAACGTCCCCCGAGTTATTTCAGAGAGCGAATATGAATATCTAGCAAAATATACACCATCCTTAGATAATCTAGTCGACCACGGTTTTATTTGGGCCAAAGAAACACAGCAGCAACATAAAGGCAATCGAAAGTTTAATAAGGCAAAAGATGAGAAGTTTCTAACCTCGGAGTTTTACAAACAGCTGGGCTTTGAGATCAAGGATTTAGACAGAGTTAAAAAAGCAGCTGCGCGGCTAAACATTCTATTCAAGTCCGATCCCACCGGTATAATTACCCACACCATCTGTCCAGACGATCTAATGGATATTGTTCTACTATATGCTGTTTTAAACCAATCGACAGGCTCTTGTTATAGCGAGAAAGCCTGCATCCCGGAGCAGCACAACCTCTTTGTTCAAAACTTGGCGTGGCACATACACAGCTATGTAACCACTCCAGCGGATATCGATGAACTCGAACTGGCTTTTTTGGACAAAGAGCGATATGCCCAACTGACTGGTGAGATAGACAGTGACAGCACTAAAGGAGAGAAAGATGAAAGTAAGAATTTCAGGTCCGGGCCAAAGTCTACCCTTACTCACAACCATCAGATACACAGTCTCCTGAACAGCACACCTTTAATAGATTACATCCATCCGCTCAACACAGCTATTTATCTTGAGGGCTTTAACTATACTTACAGCGACGAACCCAGGGAATTCAATGTGTGCAGAAACACCGATAAGGAGGCTTTTAAGCATCAAACTAACCGGATACATCCAGTTGCCCGTTTTACCTTTGAGAGTGCCGTGGCTCTGAGGCACGCCCCGGCAAACACAGATACTATAAAGGTTAATGACGTGAAGCGTAAAGACCTCATGAATGTGCTAAGAAAGTACCAGTGTTCTAAAAAGGGCAGTAAGAAGTCAAAAGCACGCAAAGACCAGCAAAAGTCAGAAGAAGGGAGCGATAATAGGGGAGAGTCAATTTTAGACAGATTGTTAACCAGTCCCATAATTACTACTCTTTCAGTTGGAGTGTCTCTGGCATCTGTTCAGTTTCTAGCGGCCTTGCTCGGCATTCTATTGGCAACACACGATATGGCTGTTTGGATACTCCCCATCAGCATATTAGTCTGCGGGCTAGTGAGTTCTCTTCTACTTCTCTTCTTGAACAAACCAGCACATGCATCTTTCAAACCAATGCGTGCATGGGAATATTGGCTTGGCATTGTCTTTACTCTGCTTTTGATTTTGGCGACCACGGCCCTCTTCGCCCTCAACAATCACCAGCTAACTGGCTACCACGAGACCGATGGGTTGGTTTTATTCAAGGTTACTGTGCTGGGTGTTACCTTCGCATTAGCAGCAGTCGTCACTTTGGGTTTCCTTATCATCCAAGGACTGTACAAGCGACGCCTACCAAGAATTACGCAATGTCTCAGCTGGGCTCTTTACGTGTTTTCGTTCCTATTGGCCATTCTTGTGCCAGGCCTCGTTATCTTTAAGCTACCATCGGCTGCCCATATACTGCTAAGTTCTCATATTTTAGTGGTGTCGGCTATGCTTTTTGGTCTTGGATCCCTTATTGATATCTTTGGTCTTCGGTTCCGCAAGGATTCAATGACAGGCCCAGCCCAAAATAACCACGGCGCAAGGCTGGCCAAAATCAAATTAATCTGCATGTTTGTTGGGCTGGTTATAGCAGTTGGATTTTCTATTTGGGCGAACAGCAATCAGAACTTGTTAGCTGAAGGTATAAAAGACCCCAAGCCGATCGACTCAATTTTAACATGGTTTTCCTAACTCATTCTTGAATCTGCCAGCGTGCCTAACTGGAAAGAAACATCTACCCCATAAATAAATGTGGTGCTAGCTGGGCTAAGAACTAGTTGGTTAGCTTTATTTCAACTAATTAATATCACTTGTCTTGGCCAGACCATGAAATTACAATGTATTTATTTCATCGTTATCTATACTTTATGATCTCCTGATGTTATCATCAAAGACAAATAAGATCTTGTTCAGTATGACCAACTACCTTCATGTTTTGATACGAACCAATTTGTGAGATTTATGTTATACAGCAATACTAACCTGACTACCTTTTAGTAAGCATTTTAATTAACTTACTAATACCTAGCTGATTGTTCTTCAAATTGGTTGGGTCTGCTTTTGCACGACAACTTCATCATGGGGTTCTACACTAACCAAGCCAACTCAACTCAACCTAACTTAACCCAACACAACCTAACCCAAATACTAACCCAATGAGTTGGTACTGTGTTGCCCCATCATACTTGAATGCTTCTGTCGCTGTTTGGCATCTATCTGCTGTTCTACTGGGGTTGTTTTCGGCCGGGCAGTCGCTGGGTCTAGGCACTCTATAGGACAACTCCAATCTAACTCTGGGCCAACGAGCGAATCCCTCTCTAGTTCACAACGAAGCATCCAGTTTACTTCTTGGTCATAGGCCGCTTGGCATTCCTTGGGCAAGAGCGGGCGAGGGCCAGTTATCGACCAGCCGTAGCATACGTCAACCGGCACATTGTTAATAGCTCGGTGCCAGCGCCGATTGTGGTCATCAAGGGCGCTATCTAACACATCAATCCAGCGAGTGGGGTTATCCCTTGGCGCATGCTTAAACAGGCTCTGAGTTAGGTTTTGGGCGGCTTGCTTCACTTGGCTCATATTGCGTAGATGAGATTGGCTGGGCCTGTATTCAATCCTTAAACGCTCCATAAGATCTATAACTTCATCATTGACAACCCCTTCGCTATTGTCATATTGTATTATCCATGGACGAGTAGTCAGGGCAAATATATGGTTTAGTTTTTTGGCAACCGCTTTGCCGGTTTTTCTTATCATTGGCTCTGCTATCAAAAACTTAGAACAAACATCAAAAACTACCAAAATCCATGCATGTTTATCGTTTTCCTCTACATACTGGTGCATATCAATACATCCAATCTGCAGATAGATTCGCGGGGTCTGGCACTCAACATAATGTATAGGAATGACTTTCTGTGGCGCCGGGAGTGGTTTGCATGTAGGGCAATCTAGGTTTATTGCTCGAATGGTTTGGCGGCGGAAGCCCGTATAATGGCATCGGAGCTTTTGGTACAGATTTTCTACCTTCATATGGTCATTTTCTGTGTGTGTTGTTTGGGCTATTCTCTCTAGCTTCGCGCTGTCGTCATTACCAATTACCTCTAGCAACTTCATGTTCTGCTTACTGTTCTTGTAGTACAACGTGTTGTTGTGGACTAGAAAATCCTTGGCTTTCCTTTGGAATCGGTGCCATTGGAGAGAAGATAGATTACTGGGTTTAGTGTACTCGCCTTTTATGTACTGAGTTAGTTCTGTAATCTCTTTCATAGTTAGTGCTGTTCTTGGCATCCAATCCATCTCAAAAGCTAAATATAGAAATATTCTAAGCATCGTTCACAATCATACTAGGCTAACATCAATTTGATTCTTGTTAGTGCCTTTTTGCCACAACACTGTAACTTTAGGCCTCAACCGATGTCTTATTTCAAATCTCGCGTGTTTTCACAACTAGCGCCCACAAACAATACCGGCCTAATCTTTTATTGGCACACTCTCTAACCACGAGCCAATTCGATGCGCCGCTCGAAGCCATCATTAATTTAATCGGGGGAAAATACCCCTAGATGAGCAGAAATATTAAGAGATTAGCAATAACAGCCATCATACTAATGTGGGTGGGAATAGTGTCAATGGTGGCGGCCGGGCAGACTTCATCCAAAACCATTCGTTCATCCAAGACCCGAACTGCCCTCGTGCTTTCCAGAATAGAGGGAGGATTGGGTGACATTAACTGGGCAGCCAACATCGGGAAGGAGTTAGAGAAAGTTGCAGGTATAAAACCAACCTATCTATTCGTGGGAAGAACTACTGATGGGGCCATTGAGAATTTAAATCAAAGAAGTGATATGGGCAGCGCGCCAAAGATCATTTACGACCTGGACAAAGTAGAGCCGGGATATGCAGGAGTATATGTGTATAGGAATATGGATAAGCCCACGTATAGCTCTCTGGAGTTGAAAGAGATTGCGGCCCTTGGGGAAAAGTTCAACTGTACTGTCCTATTCCACATGTGTTGGGAATATCTGACCATGGTGGAGAAATTCACCCATCCTGTGGAGAAAAGATTCATTCTGGTAGAAGAGTATGGGGATCTGCTTGGGAAGGATATTCGTGAAGAAAACCGGATCTTCTTTCTGGACTACAAAGAGAAGTACGGGTTAGCTGTTTCTGAGGCAGACTGTATGCGCCTAGATGTAAGTGCCGACGAATTCTACAACAGGCTGGGAGAAGAGGCCAAAAAGAAGTTCAACTTAGAATATGTGAAACAGTTGGAGAAGAAGATAGGTGTAGGTGTGCCGTACAATTTTGTCTATTACAACTTGTTTACCAAGAAAAACACTTTCGATGGTCTGCTTATAATGCTCAGTCGGTTCTTGACCCGGACTGCCAAGCTCCAGGGCCTGAATAATCAAGACCCAAACACTCCCATCACATTCCTGGTGAACCAGCTTGATCTTTACAAGGAGGCCAAACTTAAGGAGGAAAGTATTTGGAAGCACCGCCTCTTGTCTCAGAAAAGCCAACAGTCACTGAAAACAGAAGCAGACGAGGCAGCACGCAAGGATATGCTCCAAAAGATTATCAAAGACGCCGGCATCACATTGGGAGAAGACGGAGTACAGCAAATTAATCTTGCAAGCATCAACAGAACATTTCGGCTGGTGTCGTACGAGAATCTCTCACCCGAAGCTTTCGAATACTTCTTACTAAAAAGCGAGCTGGTTGCAGGTTGCACTGGTGACATGTCTCTTACACAGGTGCTGTCATCCAAGCGAGTTCCTGTGTACGAGTGTCTTTCGCATAAACGGAGCTTCTACACCAATGTTCTGAACACCCCGTGGGTAGAAGCCATGGAGGAGGTTGATATTCCCGTGGAGAAGGACTCACAGGCCTTCCCTGGGTTAGAGGAGGATAGCACTGTGCTTTCCTTTTCGGGAATGGAAGTACTGACTCCAGAGAATGTAAGGCAGATCTACCCTACCTTCCACTCAAAATTGCTGCAGAACGCCTTCTCGCCATGGTTCAAAAAGAGAGTGGAAGAGATACTGAAGAGAAGAAAGCCCAAACAATGCTGGCCGATGTAACATTCGGACAAAAGCTTATCTGATTCGTATTCTAGTTCAAATTTATTGGCAACTGCGGCTGCATAGCTAATATATCTGTCATATAAGATGTAAGCGATTAATGAACCACACATTCAAAAGCACTTATTGGGTTTAGTATTGGGTTGGGTTGAGTTAGATTGAGTTAGTTCATTGAGTAATGGGTTAGTACCAACTTGATTGTAAGTTTTATTGTTCTGGGTCTATGGGGGTGGATTATTGGGTTAGTGATGGTTGCTTTTGAAATTTAATAAAATTTAGAGATAAGAAAAAAGGATGTTAGGAATGAGTTTGAAGTTATTATTAGTGTGGTTATGTTGTGTTATGGTGTGGTTTGGTCTAGTATTGGGTAGTGCGATTGGCAGCCCAAACTTAAGCGCAACAATGGATCAGGAAGTCTCCAATGCATCTACTGGTTTACCTTGCCTAACAGCTAATGGCCAGCTAAGTCCAGAGCAAGATCTGACTATGTCTAGTTCAACCTATACAGCCACTTCAGATGATCCAACCGACGCAGCACCCAATACTAACCCAATGCGGGACAGGATACTTTCTTGTTTGGAAGCATTGGGCCTAATCAAGCTCTTTAAAAAAGTCGAATGGATAGAACATACCAACCCAAACAACTCCCCAACTTGGGAACTTAAGTTAGTTCAGCTAGAAGGTCGACTCGAGAAGCTAGAAAGACAGAATGTAATAACAACAGCACATGAAGTGGCGGAAATAAGAAACAAGGCATCCTCAGGTGCCAATCTACAATTCCCACAGACAGTAGGACTGGAATATGACTTTTGTTTTATCCCCTCAACTCTTGGCTCAGATGGCACGAACGCCGGCACAAAGCAGATAAGCTACAAGCAGTATCTAGAGGACTTAAAGCCACTGAAAAAGATCATTTGCCCACTTAAGTTAGTGATCAGCGGAGAGTCAAATGGCACTGAGATACTTGACCAACTTGAGCTGTTATTGTTTCTATTGCGGGTTATGGATGCTTCTGAAGTCGACATAAACTGGACGGACGATAGTATGACCCGGTTTAGTACGGAATCAAAGAATAGGCTTATATCTTTACTGAATAGTATCGCCGAGGTGATGATGGGGCGAAAGCTTGTTTTTAAGGTTATAACTCGCCCGGGTAATACTGCGGTTTGGAACGATTTCCGTGTGTTGTTCGAAAAAGACCACACTATTGATTTGGTGTTTGTGGAATCTGCGCTGGAGGAGTCAGACACCAATGACTCAACCTAATAAAGGTTTAGTTCTTGATGTTTTAGATTTAGAGAAGATTATGTTGAGTTGGGTTGGGTTTAGTTAAGTTAAGTTTAGTTGAGTATTGGGTTCTGAGAGAAATATATATTTCTAATCTGTTTTGATTTAGGTGTTGAAATAGCATAAGTTGCTCTTATCAAATTGAGAGAGAAGTTGAGTTAGTATTGGTGTGGTGCTTGATAAGTAAATACTAACTCAATTCAACCCAACTCAATTCAATCCAACTCAATATCAACCAAATCATTGTGATGGTTGCTTTTGAAATTTAACCCAATAGATAAGAAAAAGAATGATAGGGGCAGTAGGCTTAACGCATGTTTGGATGTGGTGCTGTTGTGTTTTGCTCAGAAACGAGCCGTACTTGTGTAGCATGGATGATAATTCAAAGCCTAGCTTGGCAGATGTGGTTGATCTGGACGTGCTTTGTGTTAGTAGCACACATCGCAGTGTTACTGTAATAGAGGAAAGACTAGCCACCTGGCTCGAAATCCTAACAATGACCACCCAGAATCTAGACCCAATCTTGACAGAGTGCCACAGCCTAGACAACTCCACAGGCTGGATTCTTAGGTTGGGTCCGAAGACGTTTTGGTCAAACCAAGGGTTTAACAAAGACATCTGTGCTCTGAGAACGTGTCCTTCTTTGCCAGGATATACCAGCTACAAGCAGTGTTTAGAGGACTTAAAGCCGCTACAAAAGATCGTTGGCCCGAACCCGATGTATATTTCCGGAACCGCAATTAAGAATGAAACGCTCGATTTACTTGAGTTGCTATTGTTTCTACTGCGGATTATGAACGTCCCAAGCATCGAAATAAACTGGATTGACATAGACCTTGCACCGCCTCCTCCAAACACAGTGGACAGACTTGCGTACCTACTAGAAGACATTCCAACCTCAATGCTAACCCGACCTATTATGCTTCAGCTGCATTGGGCACTAACCCAACGCGAGCTTTGGGCGGCATTCATTAATTTAACCAAACCGCACTATCCTATTCAGGTGAACTGGTTAGGGTGTTTGGACACCAATCCAAATACCAACCCAATCACTACTAACCCCAATCAATAACAATCCACTCAATACTAACTCCCATGTCTGTATCAATTCAATCTAACCCAACTAAATCTAACCTAATTAAACGCTAACTCTGCATAAAGAACTAAAAGGCCGCACAGACTTTACAATCTAACATCTTATCAGCAACTCAGTGCTAACCCAATAACCAGACGAGTATCTGTTTTATTTCATTGGCTCTCTGTTTAGCCCTCCAAACCGAACAAGATCAGCAAAGACACCCACAAACTTATCTCTAATCAATAAAGTGAGCCTAATGCAATTAAATCTCTTGAAAGACCAAGATTATATTATGATGGTATTATGATGGTTTGGTTTGGTTTGGTATTATGATGATATTTGGTATACCAAGTTAAAGTGATCTAAGTAACAACTTGAGTAATTTGAAATATGAAAAATACTAACTAGTGTTCCGAATTGTATTAGCATTGGGTTTTATTTTAGTTTGAGGTGGTATTGTGTTGGTGTAGTGAATATTGCTTTTGATATTTAAGAGGATTTAGAGATAAGAAATATGAGTTGGTATTGTATTGGTATTGTATTGGTATTGTATTGGGTTAGTATTGGTATTGGGTTATGTGTGTAGTGTTAAGGTGGGTTTGGGTTGAGTTAGGATGGTTTGTGGGAGAGAAGAGTGAGATAGTCAGATTGGGTTGGGTTTGAGTTTGAAAAGATCAAAATGATCAAGGAACAGTGAGATAACAAATTAAAAGGATAGAAGAGATAGAAAATTCGCATGTTCAGGTTCTTAAAAGCAATACGTGTTAAGAGATCTTATCTTTGGGTTGGTGCTCTGTTAGTTAGTCTTGGGTTAGCATCTGCAGTGTATTGTTTGTGGCAGCTGAATATGAAAGTGACCTGTAGTGATGCAGAACAGCCAGAGTCTTCTCTCCCTAACCCAATAGGCCAGGTGAGTGGGCGCATGGAAGTAGACCGAGTAGATTCCGCAATTCAAGTAGAAGAGAACAATCCACCCACACCACCACTTACACCACTAACTCCAATAGCACCTACACCATCTAATCCAATAGCACCCACACCACCACTAACACCACTAACTACACCATCTAATCCAATAGCACCCGTACTGCCTACACCACCACTTACACCACCAACTCCAATAGCACCCACACCACCACTTACACCACTAACTACACCATCTAATCCAATAACGCCTGTACGAGTATCGCCTGTATTCAGAACATTACCACCTGAAGTCAAGCCAATAGTCGCGCAACTGCAGCTCCTACAGATGATTAATGACCCAGTTGACCACACCTGGTTGCCCCACCAAACCCAAGACAATACTCTCCAGTGGATTCTTATGCTTAATCCAGAGAAAATGGCACTAAGTAATGAACCAGCACGTAAACCAATTCAATACAACCGAACCCAACCCATTATTATTCCTAAGTCGTGGAAAGAAACCGAGTACAACAGATGTTTCGAGGAGTTGACTCCCCTACAAAGGATCACAGGCCAGGCGCCCGTAGCTGTTCTGGGCCTACAGTTGGAGTATGGTCAGGCATCTTTTAAGTTGCTTCTTCTGCTGCTGCGCATCCTAAGCATGCCTCGAGTAGAAGTAGATTTGTACGGCCATCTTCAGTTAGACGAAAGCCATCAGGCCAGGCAGATGCTAGCTGGCATAGATTACCTACTCGAGAATCTCCCAGATGACATAAGTGGCCGAAAGACTATTTTACACATACATACGCCAGGTCCCACCAACTATTGGGGTGAATTTGGGTTAATCATCCACGCGTACAGAAACTTAGACCTTAAGAAGGTATCCTGTTAAGTTTAAGTAGGTTTAAGTGGGTTGATGTGCAGTGAAATGGATTGAGTTAGTATTGGGTTGAGTTGGTATTGGGTTGAGTGAATGGCCTGAGTAAATTGACACAAGTTGAGTGAGGATGAAATCATGTAAGTAAAGCTGGCAGGGGTTCAATCAAACAAATCAAAGTTATTAAAATAAAAAGTTGTTAAAATTGCGAAATTAGCAGTATTGTGTTAGTATTGTGTTAGTATTGGGTTGGGTTATGAGAGAAAAGGGGGCGTGTTGTTAGTGAGTTTTAGGTGCGGAGATGGAGTGGTATATTCCAGTTCTGGTGACTCAACTCAACTCAACTCAACTCAACTAAACTAAACTTAAGTAGTGGTGTGAAAAAGGGCTATAAAGAAGAGTTAGTAAATGGACTAAGTTGAGATGGTGGATGCAAGTTAGGAAGTGAAGGGGAGAAGTAAATTAGCGAGTAGGCTGATATCGAAGTTAGTAGGGCTGCGAGATAGGCATTAGGAAATATAAATTTGGATTGGGGTTATGAAATGTGGGCTATTACCAGTTGAGAAACCATATCCTACCCCGATTGGCTCGCTACTTGACGCGGGGGAGTATTAAGGAAGAACTTTACTATTAAGAAGGTTAGTATTGGGTTAGTATAAGTTAAGTTGAGTTTAGTATTTGTGCTGGTGTTTGGGTTAGTATTGGATTAGTGTTTGACTGAAATAGAATATGATTGGCTTGATAAAAATCACATTGATAGGAGTATAAAAGTAAAACTTTAAGATCGCAAATCTGTATGTTCATATCTTCAAAATGCGTTGTACTGGGATTAAAGCTACGGCGCTTTGTTTTCATTGTGATCTGTGCGATGATAGTATTTGGCGGGCTGGGATATTGGTGTAGCAACCCAGAGCGAAGAAGGCCGGCAGGAGGATATATAATAGATAGTCTGGTAGATAAAACACTAAATAAACTGGCAGAAAATCTGACAGATGATATGATAGATAGATTAGTGGATAGAGGAGTGGATAGAGCAGTAGATAGAGTGGTAGAAAGTTTGACAAATGATGTGATAGATAGATTGGTGGATAGGGTGGTGGATAGAACAGTAGATAGAGTAATGGATAGGGCGATGGATAAGATGATATGGAAAAGGAAAGGAAAAGGGAAGCAATGCACTACCCAATAATACTAACCAAGTATTAAGGCGGCAGATGGTCAAACTGATCAATAGACAGTGTTGGGATTGCAACTTAAGTAGAGTTTGAGATAAGAAAAGGTACGATGGTGGGATTGTGGCCGAAAAAGCTGTCTTGGCTTAAGTGGGTTGTTGTCTGGCTAGTTGTTGTTTTAGTATGTTGGCTGCTTAAGACATACGGAGTGTACGATTGGGTTTATGCGCGCTTAATTCGCAAGCCAAGTGATGCTATTCCAGATAATCTGGCTAAACCGACTAACCCAACTAAACCAACTAAAGTAGGTCAAGACACCCAAACAGAGCCTATAACAACTCTGGATGGCAAACAGAAGAAGCAGAGTAGAGAGAAGGAAGAAGAAGTGAGTTCTCAGCCATCACCCAATACTAAGCTAACCCAAACACTGCCACCCAACCCAACAACACCAGATACTCCACTAGTTAAGTGTCTGCAGGAAATCCACATGATTAAGAAGCACGAAGACCATGAATGGGCATATGACTCTAATCTATCTAAGTGGGACCTTTATTTAGATGAGGAAGCACTTTCCAAGCCCGCTAAAGATCTAAGGTATCTTGTACTCTATACAACAGATGAGATACCCGCATCTCGTTGCCAGGAGTACATTGAACAGCTTAGTTTGCTAAACAAGATCAACTCCCGCATTCCTGTGAACATTAAGTTTCTAGGCCAATGCCGCGGCCAAATGATAGTCAAATTGTTTCTTATTCTCTTGCGGATTGTCGAGGCTCCCCGATTGATAGTTGAAATGGCAGATGACTTATTTGATCGCAATTCAATCAAACTCGAAAAGAGTTTAATAGAGCTGCAGTACTTACTAAAAGATGTTCCAATTAAGATAAGGAAGAGAGAGATCGTTTTTGTGTCTAAAGTAAGTCGGGTGTCGGCGAAGTGGACATGGTTCTTTAACGTGACCAAGAAAGTCTATAGGATAACCCTATTCAAAGGTGGGCGGCTAATCAGTTTGAATTAGGCTTATAGTGGGTTGTGTTTGGTTTGGTTAGGACAAGTTGATAAGATAAGGTATTAGTATTGAGTTGGTAAGTGAAGATAAGTGTAGTGCCATTACACAACCACTACTCCTTCCTCTCACCAAATCGTTTATTCATTGTCCGATCGTATTAGTATTAGGTTATTGTCGGGTTAGTCGATAATTCGAATCATATCAAATACTAACCCATAGAGTTTGTCTAACTCATCAATAGACGTTAAGATAAGGCCATAGACCATACAGTGTCACATGAAAGCCTTAGCCGATAAGTTTATCTTCTAATAAAGACATGTTGATTCTCAAGAACAAATTATCTTTCATATCAAAATGACGTATCATAGCTAATTGTTTACATGTTAATGTTTGTTTATATGGAATGTCAACAGATCAATTTCCAAAGCTTAAATAGAGAGCGTTTTGAATAAACTACGATAGTTTATGACTGACCCTACCATACAAGAACTAGAGGAAGAAAACAAAGCCTTACGAGAGAAAAACCAGGAGTTGACTGGGAAGTTAGCACTATCTGGGAATGACATGAAGGGAGTTTTGCAAACTCTGAGATATACAGAGGATGATGGGCAATTCCAAGTATGGGAGCGTATAGCACAGTCTTGTCCTAGTTGGGCAACTAGTTCATCTATAGACCGGCTGAAAACTATATTGTATAACCCAAAGTCTATGTACCTGGATCGGTTAAGGCAAATTTCAAATAAGATCATTCTGCTAATATCGTCTTTGTTAGAGTTAAGTTGTGAACAACCAGAATCGGAAGATTTAAAGTGGGAGAATGTGCGAGCGAAACTCTTAGATATCTTTCTAGATCTAACGCCAGAAAGAACATGGAAATGGATTAGTCCGAAACTGTATCCAGATTTGAACGCCTGGTGTGGAAGTATGCTTTATGATATAGCTACTCAGAAAGTTACATGGGCTAGGTTCATAGGCGAGATAAACAAAAATGCACCCCATCCAAGACTAGTTCAAGTGTTTAACCCTGCGGTAGAAGAAAGACAGAGGTTTGAAGAAATCTGTTATGATATCTACTTAAGGGAGCAGAAAGTATCCTATCGTAACAACTTCCATCGGAACAAGCCAAAGTCGCACAGATAAGACTGGGTTGGGTTAGTATTCAATTGGGTTGGATTGGATTAGTATTGGATTAGTATTGGATTGGGTTGGGGCACCACATCTCCTACTAACTCAATACTAACCCAATAAAACTTAAACAGATCTCTTGTTTGATAAACAGCTGCTATTAACTTGTTTGGGTTAGTATTGTGATGCTAGTATTGGCTTAGTGTTGTAGTTGAGTTAGTGATGGTTGCTTTTGAAATTTAATAAAATGCAGAGATAAGAAAAAGGAATGCCAGGAATGAGTTTGAAGTTAGTATTAGCGTGGTTATGTTTTGTTTTGGTGAGATTTGGTGTGGTAGTGGGTAGTAGTAATCCCGCTACTAACTCAGATGCAATGCGGCTA
The DNA here is from genome assembly GCF_024244095.1 of Nematocida homosporus. Classification (NCBI taxonomy): domain Eukaryota; kingdom Fungi; phylum Microsporidia; genus Nematocida; species Nematocida homosporus. The sequence goes on along the minus strand of NW_026250664.1, from coordinate 9,504 downwards.
GAGCCAAACACCGAATTATCGACTGAGGCAGCTTGTTTATTGGGTGCAGACAAGCCATGTGTAGATTTTGATCGGTCTGGCATAGATAACCCCAATACCGAAATGTCAGAACATCAAGCACAGTTGAAGCGGGAAAGAATGACTACTTGGTTAGAATGCTTGGGTATATTTCAACCTTTAGTAGGAGACTGTTTGACAGTAGATTCTAATTCAGATTGGGTTGTTAAGTTGGCGTCATTACCGGATAAACAACAAATACTACAAAAGATGCGTGTCTGGGAACTAATAGAGTATTTGAAAACATTGAAGCAAACACCAGGCGTAAAGGAAATCGTTGCGAAATATACAGCGGGGTGGTTGCATGTAAGTGTGTGCGACTGTCGTATTAACCCAATTTCTAACGTAACTAACACTAGCACAAAGATGAAACTGGAAAGCTACAAACAATGTCTAAAAGACTTACAACCCCTGAAGAAGATCTCCAGTCCGGATTGTGCGATTATTTCCGGACTGTCATTTGAGGTGGAGATACTAGACCAACTTGAGCTGCTACTGTATCTACTACGGATTATGGATGTTCCTATAATTACAATAGACTGGGCTGACGTGCCTTTGGTCCCAGTTGACTTGAAGTCATTGGAAAGGTTTAGCTCTTTGATGAAGGATGTCCCAAAGACCTCGGAGAAGCGATCGATTGAATTCTATCTTATCAAAACAGGTAATCATGAGTTTTGGGAGGCTTTCGGTAAATTGATCAAAGAACACTGCAATATTAAAGTGAAGGACGGCAGGGCTGAGAGAGAAGCCGATTTCGCCAAACACTGGAAAGACTTGTGCGAGCGGCAGGACCAGGAGAAAGCACGCGGGGCGGGAGAAGAAAGACCAAGAATTTGAACCTTCTCAAGTATGAAGAAGATGAGGAGGGGTTTATGTGCTGGGAGAAGCATGCCAGATTTTGCCCAGTGTGGATGAGCTATCCTACTCACAACGAATAATGGCTCTGCGGACAAACGAGAAAGTGCGATGTGGAACGTTTCTGTGGTGTCTGTGCCATCCCTCACACATCTTTAGGAGGCTCTCGAGATATCTCTACTTTTAAACGAGTGGGTGCAGATAATGTAGATGTTTATTCCTTACTACATTAAACAACCCAATACTAATCCAAACCAATACAATAATAAACCTACATTAGCCTGAATAATGATTTGTCTCTCGCTGAGTATATTTGGATGAGCGGTCTTTATCCACCCCTGGGGCACAACAGTATTGGTTTTTGATGCCAGGCTGAGATAGTCCAGAAGTAGATAGAACCCGGACTCTACTTAATTAGCAACAGTTGTCTTCTGTAGTGCCATTACACAACCATTACTCTTTTCTCGCGTCAAGTCATTTATTCATTGTCGGATTAGTATTGGGTTAGTAGAGAATTCGAAACATATCAAATTTTAACGGATACCCTGGGATTATTAAAATTTGATTATGACGTCATTTTCGCATCCGACCTTGTCAACATTTAATAAAGGTTCACGCATGTCGTATCGAGGTATGTCACTGATGGAATTTGTATTAGTTACAGGAAACTTTCCTACTCATGGGCACTATATAGTGAATTCACTGTTGAGAGAAGGGCTAATACATCGGGAGTCAGAGACATCTTCGAATGCGACTAAGGCAAATACTGAGATGGCGACCATCCCTCCGAATGCAATCTTTGGGAACACCATCTCATTCTCTGTACCAAAACCACCTATATGTGACATCGACGCATTACTCAATTGGGAAAAGGAAATCGTCAGGTATCTCGTACGAAACGGGATCAACACCGCCGAGGCAGCTTACGAGTTACTCCAACTCATAGTACCAATCGAGTATCCCAGTACTCTAACATTCGAAGGTTCGACAGAGGACATACTCAGACGGTACGTACACGCCCAGACAATGAAAACAAGTTATTATTCACAAGCGAGTCCAGCGCAGGGGGCTTTTACAACAATACGGAGATACTACAACGCGGTGGAGAGATGGACACGACGTTATCGGAACAACATCCGCGACGACCCAATGGCTTGTAGCAGATTTCGAGAGGTATTTTTAGCAGGAATCGCGCCAATGACCCAGTTCAAGCTACAGGAAAAGGAAATGAAGCTGGAGGACGTAGAGTCGGTTCTGGCGTATCTACTTCAGTGGGACGAGGGCGCATTATGTGTACTGCACAGAACGCTCAAGCACGACGATTATGGGGACATACCGACAGAAAGAAGTCAGGATCCAGAGAGTGAGGCAAAGCAAAGCCGCACATCAAGGACGACGAACAGGCCACGTTTCAATCAGAATGAGAGCACAAAACCCAGCAAACCAAAACAGTATTGCGACTACCACAAGTCCACTACACACAGCACCGCTGACTGTCGTGCACAACAACAACACGGCGATGCATCCAAGAGGCGCAAGCGGCAATAGGAGCTCATCTAGGATTAGTATTAGACTAGTATTTGGTTTATTAGAGAGGAACCTGCCTCAGGGCAATCCCCGCTACTCCAAGGAAAGGTCGCAAACCATCTGATTCAGTTCTGCCTAGGCACAGGAGCGTATACGAGCATCATCTCGGAGGACACCTGTAACAGACTACGAATCCCAATATCAACCCAATTCACAAACAGAACGGCAGCATCCGACTTATAATTGACTACAGACCTATCAATGCTCACACGCATCCGATAGCTTATCCGTTTCCTAACGTAGAAGGCGTGATCAAGGGCATTTCTCACAGTGTCGTCTTTTCCCAAATCGACCTTCGGCAAGGTTATCACCAAATTGAAGTAGACCCAGTGTCGCGCCAATACACGGCCTTCTTTTTCAACAATCAACATTATGAATATACGCGCGTGCCTTTTGGGCTCAAGAACGCACCACGCTTCTTCCAAAAGACTATTCAAGACATCATTGGCGACCTCGACTTCGCTAAAGTCTTCCTAGACGGCATCCTCATACACTCCGCAACGGAAGAGGAACATATTCGCCATTTCTACTAAGCCATTGGTTCTACTACATAACAGTAACGTGTTGGTTTGGTATTGGGTTAGTATTGGGTCAGATAGTTCATTCCCGGACTAAGCGAGCTGATTCTGCTACTGACTGATCTCATACACAACACGACAGGCAAGAAGAGCCCACCAAACCAATGGACAAACCATCACGAAAGCATACGGCTACAAGCTCTTGACATCAGCAAGAAAGGAATACTCCTCAGTAGACCCGGCTTGTCGTAGCCATTCATGCTTCTCTCGGATTACAACAAGCCTATCATAGCACCATCAAATGCGCAAGGACAAGAACAAAGTAGTGGTAGATCACCGAGACCTTTACTCCACAAACTAAAACCAGGAGATTATGTTATTGCCGTATACATAAAGTCTCAAAATTGGCGCCTAAATGGAATGGACCGGACAAAGTTATATCTCTCAACGAACAACGCACAGCTGCACAACTGGAATTACCCAACCACCACTCTTTCCTCACACCAAATCGTTTATTCATTAGCTGATTAACGCTAATTGATGAGTTGAACAAACTCAGGGCCTCACTTAAGTAGACTTTGGCCCTACTTCTAGACATTTATTCAGATAATCAGAAATCCCAAGCACCACGAATGGTTTCCAAGAAGACCTAACTTGTCTACTCTACAACATCCACAAGTCTGCCTTGCACCTGCTCCTCTCCACACCGCCGTATCAATCTAATACAAATTCCATACTAATCCCAATCACTTCTATTAATTGCTTATCTCCAGGCTTTCAATAAAGATAAGTTTATTATCCATTGGGTTAGGTAGATTCAGGCCTTACTCATATCTTACTCATATCTTACTCAAGCCTTATTTTATCGCTGGTTTATGACTTAATGATATACCACCCCAATACGTCTATTGACGATTTAGACAAAATCTGGCCCATAATTACCGTTACTTCATGACTTAAGTAGAATGTAGCCATATACTAACTGTCGTGTTGGCAAGTGGCTACACGCTGTTTTCAACCAGTAGTACTTCTACCAAAACATAATCAGACCGGACGCTCGTAGGATTTATTGAATAAAGTGTTAGTATTGAGTTGGTATCTTCTTAAGCCAACTCCTTTCTGTATTTATAGTTTGGAGTTGTACTCTACCAATCTCTAACTCAATTTGATTGACCTCTTGTTCCTGGAACTGCTGATGAAGAATAAAGATATGTTGGCTTGTGCTTATCTCCTGCGAAACATACTGCAATGCAACTAACCCAAAATCAACTCAATACAAGAAAATAATGGTGGTTGATACTCTGAATATTACAGTTAAGTATTTGATTTAGATTCTTATTGAGTTGTTTTACTTATCAGAACTTTACGTGTTGTATGGCATAAAATATACAGTGCTATACTAAGCTAATAAGAGTTGTGCAATGACAATAAGCTTTATTACTTAAGTTAAGTTGAGGTTAGTCTTTAGATGAGATGGGTTGAGGTAGGTTAGGGTGAGTAGAGTAAACAAGCTATCAGTGAGACAGTTCGAGTAAATGGGCGAGACGGGCCCAGAACAGACTGCTTATAAGTATGTGAAGAATAGGAGAATTGGGTATCCAACTGGACTTGAGAGAGGATGCAGACGATGGGTTAGTGGCTAGATATTCTACACACTCATGAATACTAGAGGCAGTTGTGGTATTTGTTAATTGAGATTTAAGCTGAGCTTGTAGTTTTTTGGTCTTATCTAGTAGAAACTTAAACCATTTTGAAACTTCCATCAAATCATCGATTAGCTGCTTGATAGTTTTAGCTGTAAAGTGACCCATATTATTGCCGTATGTCTTTTCAAATTTACTATTCAATCGATCTATATAACCAGGTTGCTCAAAAGCCGATCTAAACTTAGTTACTAACCCAATACTATGCGATAGTTTTTCTCGCACCTTCTCGGCAGCTTCATCTGCTGGCATGCTCTTTATCATAGCAGCAATGTTTAGTTTCAAAATGTCGTCTATATGCTTCTGGTCGTCATTGCTGATTGTGAGAGCAGGATAACCACTTAGAGGTGGATTAGAAAGCATCGAAAGGCTAGAGAGCATCAGCTGCATACGTAGTACATTGTACAAGAAGTGTCTAAGCTGTTTCTGAGCACAAATGTTTGTGTTAGATACAGTTGAGTTTTTGATAAGCATCTTCCAAGTTTCAAACGCTTCTTTGTTACTATCATTAGCCCAATCAAGTGACAGGGCGGGAAAGCGGAAAAGATGGAAAGGACTATAAGTCTGTATAAGATCACTAACTTTATTGTGAAGGTCTTTATACATACTCGAGTCCAATGATATAGGTGAAGAGCCAGCGTCCTTTCCTGTAACACTCTTTGGTAGCTTTTTAAGCATTTCAATATAGCCTTGACATGCGGCCTGCCCTTTTTCAATGTCACATATGAGATTATCTATTGCAAGCAAAAGAGAACCTTTCTCAAGATCATTAGGACAAGTCTTAGCATCCAGACTATGAATTCGGCGGCAGTTGTTCATCATTGCAACAATACGGTTTATATCATAATCACTTAACAACCCAGGTTTTAACAACCGCAACCACAGAACTACATAATAATCTGATGATTTATCCCTCCTAAACGCATCCCCCACCTTAAATTCCACCTCTGAACACTTTGGATTAGCATCATATCTAATTGCCTCTTTGGCTATCTGCAGACCATTATCAGATTTAACACAATGGTCTTCCCAGTTTATCTTAGTGTTATCATCAGCATCAGCACCAGTCATTTGACCACTAGTCATATCACTACTCCAACCCAGCAACCAAGCCAGACCAACTCCTAACATTCCAAAAGAGAACTTCATCCTGTCCACCTCTCCTCAAAGCTTACATTTATACTTTCTTCAAACCTGATCTACGATCATCATACTAATCCAATAGTGATTTAAGGTGCAAAGATCGAGTAGGTATTGGGTTTGTTGTATGTCCCTAGGTCATACATTTCCATATGAATTACTTACTGAATATCAAAATGTCGTATGATAGCTGTGGTGTCCTCGCCGGCCTCCACATCAAAGTGAATTATCTACAGGAGTGTAGTGTTGTAATGTTTATCGACTTGGCACTGATCGCAGCGAACGCGATTAAAATCTTGAATTAGAAATCACAAGCTCAGATTAGTATTTATATTATGAGTTTACAGACTAGCTCAAGATGACGTACGATAAAGAGAACCTAACCCAATACCAACCCAATACTAACCTCTTCAAAATCGGTCTTTAGTTGAGTATGTTTGGTTGAAAGGTAATATCCCTTCCCCGAGGCACATCACCAAGCCAAATAGATAAGGTATACACAATATTGTCGCAATACTACCGCAATACCATGGCAATACTAACCCAATGCATATTAAGTTGGGGTGAAGTGATCTAAGCTAATGCCTCTGTTGAATATAGTAGTGGGTTGGGTTGAGTTGGGTTGAGTTAGTTCAATGAGCAATGGGTTAGTATCAACTTGATTGTATGCTGGATTGGTATGGATTTATGGGGGTGAATTATTGGGTTAGTGATGGTTGCTTTTGAAATTTAATAAAATGCAGAGATAAGAAAAAGGTATGTCAGGAATGAGTTTGAAGTTACTATTAATGTGGTTATGTTGTGTTATGGTGTGGTTTGGTCTGGTATTGGGTAGTAGTAGTGATAGCAGTACTAACTCAGATGAAATGGAGTTACAGTCAAGTGTCGAATTCTGGTATCCTTTCGCTCAAATGCTCTTAGAAGATGGTCCATGCGTAGAAAGGGATGCTTTTGATTTATCTGGTCTAGATAACTTCAATAGCGAAATGCCAGAACACCAAATACAGTTAGAGAGAAAAAGAATAACTGCTTGTTTGGAGTTGTTGGGTATAATAGTTCAACCTTTGGTAGGAGACCGGTTGATAGAATCTCGTAATTCAGATGGCACCATAGGCTGGACTCTTAAGATGATTTCAAAGGAGGATCGAACGAAAATGCTAAAAGACATGCAGGTAGATGAACTAACAGACTATTTGTCTAATTTGACAGAAATACCGGGCGTATATGAAGTCTCCGACATATATCGCCGCCAGGCACTGAAAATAGACGTGGGTTGGTTTTATATTATCTCAATTTTCAACCTAACTAGTACTAACCCAAATGAGGAATCAATAACCTACAAACACTATCTAGAAGTCTTAAAGCCCCTGAAAAAGATCACTAGTCCGGATCAGGTATGGATTGTCGGAAAGTCAACGACAAATGTGATACTAGACCGACTTAAGCTGTTATTGTTTCTACTGCGGATCGCGGATACTCCTATAATCAAATTAGACTGGATAGACATGAGTATGGCCCCGTTTGATGTGAAACCAATATATAGGTTTAGACCTTTACTGGAGGACATCCCCGCGAAGCTGAAAAAGAATGAACTTGTTATTAAGATCATTAGTGCATGTAATAATGTGTTTTGGAACGCCTTCTTTGATTTGCTCGGCGAAAAATACGATATTAAAACGAAACAGGTGGAAGCTTATCCACTAGTGTCGCCTAATGCCAACCCAACTTAATAAAAGTCTAGTTAGTATTATGATGGTTTGGTTTGTGTTGGTATTGTGTTGAGTTGAGTTGAGTTAGTGAATATTGTCTTTGAAATTTAAGAGAATTTAGAGATAAGAAATAGGGGTTGGTATTGGGATTGGTGTTGGTGTTGGGTTATGTGTGCAATGTTAAGGTAGGTTTGGGTTAAGTTGGGATGGGTTGGGTTGGGTTAGGCTTAATAAACTGGGTTGGGTTTGAGTTTGAAAAGATCAAAAAGATCAAGGAATAGTGAGATAGTAAATTAAAAGGATAGAAGAGATAGAAAATTCGCATGTTCAGGTTCTTACAAGCAATACGAGTTAGGAGATCTTATCTTTGGGTTCTGTTGGTTAGTGTTTTGTTATTTGGAATGTATTGGTTGGAGTGGCAGGGCATGAAGGTGGCCTGTAGTGATGCAGAGCATCTAGAACTCCCCGAGCAGTCGGAGTCTTCTCTCACCAACCCAATACTAACCCAGACGAGCAAACACATGAAAGTCGACCCAGTGGATTCCGCAACGCAAGTAGAAGAGAACAATCCACCACAAATCAACTCACCACAACTCCACCCAACCCAAACCAACTCTATACCAAGTAGTGATGCTAATGCGGAGTCAAAAAGCCAAGAATCGGCAAGAAGTGCCAGTTCAACTGAAGTGGATGTTGGGTTAGGAGAGAGGCCAGAAGAACAAGTGCATCATTTAGCATCTGTCCAAGAGGAAGAAAAGGATGTGATAGATGAGGATGAGGATGTGAAGCGGCCAGGAGAGGGGCCAGAAGAACGAGTTCAGCATTTAGCACCTGTCCAAGAGGAAGAAAAGGAAGAAGAAGTGAGTTCTCAACCATCAACCAATACTAAACTAACCCAAACCCAGCCACCCAACCCAACAATACCAGATACTCCACTAGTTAAGTGTCTGCAGGAAATCCACCTGATTAGGAAGTACGAAGACCATGAATGGGCATATGACTCTAAGCTATCTAAGTGGGACCTTTCCTTAGATGATAATGTATTTCCCAAACCCGCTAAACAACTAAGGTATATTATGCTCTACATGAAAGAGAAAATACCCGCATCTCGTTGCCTGGAGTATATTGAACAGCTTAGCTTGCTAAACAGAGTCAGATGCAGACTTTCCATGCGCATTCGACTTCTATGGATGTGGCAGGGCCAAGAAGTATTCAAATTGATTCTTATTATGCTGCGGATATTTGACACTCCCTTGTTAGTGATTGAGTTAGCAGAGAGCTTATTCGACCCCAACTCGATACAAACGGAAGAGGATCCAACAAAGCTAAGTTACTTATTAGAAGACGTTCCAGAGAAATTGAAGACGAGATTGACTGCTTTGTTGGGTGACCTAACATGGACTAATGCAAAGTGGGAAAAGTTCCTTGAAGTGATCAAGCCGACCTATCCTAGCCTAGCCCGAATAAGCCTAACCCGAGCTGGCACACCACAACCCAACCCAACTCAACCCAATACTAACCCTGTACCAACCCCCTAATTAAGTAAGCGATAGTCGTTGCCAGCACTAATTTGCATCCTAACTCAACTCAACCCAACTCAACTTAACTTAACCTAACACAAGTTGAGATAAGTAGATTAAGAGCAGAAATACAATCAAAGTGATCAATAGGTGAAAGGAAAGAGGATTTAAGGATATCTGGAATAGGAAGAGGCATGGCAGGACGGCAGACAAAAAGACTCGAGATGGCTTTGGGTGTACTGAGTGTAGTGTTGTTTTTCCTTCTGCTTCTACGAGTAATATCAATAGCTTCAAAGCCGGCGAGGCCAGATCCAGGATGTCTAATCTATGTAGGAGGCAGAGAAGGACTAGGACTAGGATCGGGTGGTGTATCGAGTGATACATTGTATGGTGCTAGGAGACCGATGACAAAAGG